>NW_016938171.1:0-278 GCF_001483705.2 Eufriesea mexicana
TCCAGCCAGATTCTATGGCACTGCAATGGCTATAGAACGTCACTAGTAACTTCCCTCCTTATTTATGCACAAAAGTTAGCCCGCCATGATATTAGTCGAAAATGTCTATAATATTGAATTTTCCGGCCAGATTCGATAGCATTTCAATGCCTATATCACGCCAACAGTACCTATCGTTCTTATTTATGCAAGAAAGTTAGGTCAACACCATATTAGTTGAAAATGGCAATAAAATTGAATTTTCCAGCCAGATTCTATGGGATTGCAATGACTATAGT
>NW_016938172.1:0-206 GCF_001483705.2 Eufriesea mexicana
AATTTTAATGGCATTTTCGACTAATATCGTGGTGAGCAAACTTTCTTGCATAAATACGGATGAGAGATTCCATTTGCGCCCTATAGCCGTTGCAATGACATAGAATCTGGCTGGAAAATACAATGTTATTGACATCTTAGACTAATATCGTGGTGACCTACCATCCACGCATAAATAAGGTGGAAAGATTCTATTGGCGTGCTATT
>NW_016938173.1:0-1035 GCF_001483705.2 Eufriesea mexicana
GCCGAATAACTGTGCATAGCGCAGAAGTTAAAGCCATCCTTTCCTAGCCTAACGGACCGTAACACAACCAAACGCAACATAACCCAATATAACGTGCCGCGACCACTATTACTGGCCTCCACAGATTCGAGCGGAGTATAATAGAGCAGCGTAGAGCGCAGAAAACCACTGAATGGCAGTGTATAGCACGAAATTGTCAGCTGTCATATCCAAACCAAACCAAATGTAACATGACCAAACGCAACATATCTTAGACAAACGTGCCGAGACCAACACTTTAGGCCTACCTATAGCCAAGCAGAATTTACTAGAGCGCAGGAGAGCGCAGATATCCACCGAAGAGCAGTGTATAGCACAAAAGTAAGAGCCATCCTAACCAAAATTAGCCTAACGTAACCTAACCGAACGTGCCATAGCTCAACCGAACGTGCCATAGCTCAACCGAACGTACCCGCAACCGCAATTACTGCCCATCCCAGAGACAAGCAAATGCTAGTAGAGCAATTCGGAATGCAGGTACCAAGAGACCACTATTGCTTGCCTCCGCAGACCCAAGCAGAGTATTCGAGTGCACAGTGGATCGCAGAAATCCACCGTACAGGTGTGTATACCCCGTAAGCCAAAGCTATGCAAACCTAACCCAGATAAAGAGACATAACCAAATGTAGCCTAACTGAACCTAACGTGACGAGACCACTTTTTCCGTCCTCGCCATAGTAGAGAAGAGTATAGTGGAGCAGTGCAAATTGTATGGATTCACCGAATGGCAGTCTAGAGCACAAAAATCAACACTATCATATCCTAACGTATCTAAACGTAATATGAACAAAAGTAACATAACTTGACCTAACGTGACGAGACCACAGTCGCTGGCCTCGCCAGGGACTAGCAGAAAGTACTGCAGCACAGTAGCGCACAGAAAGCCGGGAAATAGCAGTGCATAGCACAAAAGTCAATGAAATCACAGCCTACCCTGTCCTTACCTAACCTAGCCAAACGTAGACTGACTAAACCTAACTAGCGGGGTCCACCATT
>NW_016938174.1:0-664 GCF_001483705.2 Eufriesea mexicana
CGGAATGTGTGCTGGCTGCCGCTGCGCCCCCATGCATCCAACACGGGGAGCACAGCCTCGATCGCACGATGACGCAGGCTACACGGCTTCCTCAACCGAGCTCGCCGGGCGGTCATCAAGGACATTCGAAACCTTCGCCTCAACGAAACAGACACTTCTTCAGGGGCACCGCCGCCGCCAGCGTGTAGGAGACCGTAGATACGGGCCACTCTCACCGCTTGCAGTTCGAATGACGGGACACCCGCCAGGACGATCGCCGCCTCGTGGGATATCGTGCGGTAACCGCGCACGACCCTGATCGCCATCCTGCGAGTGACTCGCCGGAGAATCGCCAGATTGCGCGGACTGGCGACCAGGTCGTTCGCCCAGATCGGAGCCCCGTGAGGTGCCACCAAGCGAACAACTCCTGTGTAGAGACGGCGCACCCTCCCGTCTGGCCCTCCCAGGTTGGATAGCAGACGACACAGCGCCCCCGCCATACCTTCCAGGCGTGGTTCCAGCGCGAGGAAATGTTCGTCGAATTTCAAGTGGCTACCGAGGACGAGACCGAGGTATTTCATCCGGTCCCGTACCTCGAACAAGACGTTCCCCACGCGCATCAGGGACTTGGGCGGCTTCCCGTGGTGCCGATGGCAAAACCACATTGCCTCGGTCTTCTCGGGGG
>NW_016938174.1:703-1272 GCF_001483705.2 Eufriesea mexicana
CGCCGCTTTCCGCGCGCAGCGTGGCCTCCTCCCAACTCGACCCGGCGGCCATCACCAGCGTGTCTTCCGCGTAACACGTCAGGCTCAGGCCGCGGGGGAGGGGAGTGCACAACAAGGCGTCGTACGCGTGGTCCCAGGGGATCGTACCTAGTACCGATCCCTGTGGAACCCCGCAGTTCGTCGCCCGCACGACGGTCGAGTATCGACCGGGATACTCGATTGAGCGCTCCGTCAAATAGTCACCGATCACCGCCATCATGTATTGCGGAACCCTGTGGTACAACAGGGCTCAACGGATGGCGGCCCAGGGCAGGGTGTTGAAGGCGTGGGCGATTTACACACCGACCGCCAGCACCACTCCGCCACGGTCGACGGCAGCCTCCGACTGGGTACGAACGCGCTTGATCGCGTCGATCGTCGACCGACCATGCCGGAATCCGAACTGGTTGACGCTGAGATCGAGACCCACGTCCGTTAAATGCTCTCGGAGGCGGGCAGCTTGAACCCGCTCGAAGAGCTTGCCTGCCTCGTCGAGCAGGCATATCGGCCGATATGCCTTCGGAGAGTTC
>NW_016938175.1:0-269 GCF_001483705.2 Eufriesea mexicana
TAACCTAACCTAAAGTAGCGTAACCTAAACTAACCCAACCCAACCCAACGAACGCAACGCAACATAACCTTACCTAACCTAACCTAACCTAACCTCACAAAACGTAACATAACCTACCTAACCAAACTTTACCTATCCGAACCTAACCTAACGTAACGTGAAGTAACCTAACCTAACCTGACCCAAAGTAACGTGACCTAACCTAACCAACCCAACCCAACGAACGCAACCCAACCTATCCTAACCTAACGTAACATAACCTAACCTAA
>NW_016938176.1:0-447 GCF_001483705.2 Eufriesea mexicana
ATCCATCCATCCATACATAAACCCAACAGTCCATCCATCCATCCAGACATACATACATACATCGACACAAACATCCATACGTACACCCTTACATACATCCATACAAACATCCATACATACAATCATGCATACATCCATACATTCATCCATACATACATCCATGCATACATCCCTACATTCATCCGTAGAAATATCCATACATACATTCATGCAAACATCCATACATTCAGCCACACAAACGTCCATACATACGCCCGTCCTTCTGTCCATCCACACATCCGTTCATCCACCCACACATCCATACATCCATGCATCCGTACAACAATACCTTCGTACATCCATACATCGATACATAAATACAATCATACATGCATAACTCAAATCCATCCGTACATTAGAACATACATACATACATACAACAATACATTCGTACGTCCATCCATCCAT
>NW_016938177.1:0-1426 GCF_001483705.2 Eufriesea mexicana
TTATGCATGGAAGATAACTCACCACGTTATTAGCCGAAAATGACAATAAAATTGAACTTTCCACCCAGATCCTGTAGCGTTGCAATGGCAATAGCACGCCAATAGAATCATTCCTCCTTATTTATGCAAGAAAGTTAGCTCACCACCATAGTAGTCATAAATGTCAATAAAATTGATTTTTCCAGCCAGATTCTTTGGCAATGAAATGCCAATAGCACGAAAATAGAATCTTTCCGCCTCATTTACGCCAGAAAGATAGCTCACCACGATATTAGTTGAAAATGTCGATAAAATCGTAACTGACAGGCACATTCCATATCATTGCAATGGATATAGCACGCCAAAGGAATCTTTCCTCCATACTTGTGCAAGGAAGCAAGCTCACCACGATATTAGTCGAAAATGCAAATAAAATTGAATTTTCCGGCCAGATTCTACAGCACTGCAAAGGCTATAGCACGCCAGAAGGATCTTTCCTCCATACTTATGCAAGGAAGATAGCTCACCACGGTGTTAGTCGAAAATGTCAATAAAATTGAACTTTCCAGCCAGATTCTACAGCATTGCAATGGCTATAGCACGCCAATAGAATCTTTGCACCTTATTTATGCAAGAACCGTGGCTCACCACAGTATTAGTCGAAAATGCAAATAAAATTGAATTTTCCGGCCAGATTCTACAGCATTGCAATGGCTATAGCACGCCAGAAGGATCTTTCCTCCATACTTGTGCAAGGAAGCAAGCTCACCACGATATTAGTTGAAAATGTCTATAAAATCGAAACTGCCAGGCACATTCCATATCATTTCAATGGATATGGCACGCCAAAAGAATCTTTCCTCTATACTTATGCAAAGAAGGCAGCTCAGCACGATATTAGTCGGAAATGCCAATGAAATTGAATTTTCGATCCAGATTCTATCGCACTGCAATGGCAATAGCACGCCAATAGAATCTTTGCACCTTATTTATGCAAGAAAGATGACTCACCACGATATTAGTCGAAAATGTCCATCAAATTGAATTTTCCGGCCAGGTTCTACAGCATTGCATTGGCCATAGCACGCCAAAAGGATCTTTCCTCCATACTTATGCAAGGAAGCTAGCCCACCACGATATTAGTCGAAAATGTCAATAAAACTGAATTTTCCGGTCAGATTCCGCAGCATTGCAATGGCTATAGCACTCCGAACCGATCTTTTCTCTTTACCTATGCAAGGAAGCTAGAACTCCACGATATTAGTCGAAAATGTCAATAAAATTGAACTATCCAGCCCGATTCTGCAGCATTGCTATGGCTATGGCAGGCCAAAAAGATCTTCCCTCCTTACTTATACAAGGAAGCAAGCTCACCACGAAATTGGTCGAAAATGTCAATAAAATTGAACTATCCAGCCCGATTCTGCAGCATTGCTATGGCTACAGC
>NW_016938178.1:0-639 GCF_001483705.2 Eufriesea mexicana
TTTATTGCATAAATAAGGAGTTTAGATCCTATTGGCGTGCTATAGGCATAGCAATGCTATAGATTCTTCATGGAAGGTTCAATTTTATTGACATTGTCGACTAATATCGTGGTGAGCTAACTTTCTTGCATAAGTAAGGAGGAAAGATTTTATTGGCGTGTTATTGCCTTTGCAAAGCTATAGAATCTGGCTGGAATGTTCAATTTTATTGACAATTTCGGCTAATATCGTGGCGAGTTATCTTTCTTGCTTAAGTAAGGGGGAAATATTCTATTGGCGTGCTATAGCCTTTGCAATCCTATAGAATCTGGCTGGAATGTTCAATTTTATTGACAATTTCGGCTAATATCGTGGCGAGTTATCTTTCTTGCTTAAGTAAGGGGGAAATATTCTATTGGCGTGCTATAGCCGCTGAAATGCTGTAGAATCTGTCTAGAGAATTCAATTTTGTTGACATCTTCGACTAATATTGCGGTGAGCTGCCTTTCTTGCATAAATAAGGAGGAAAGATTCTACTGGCGTGCTGCTGCCTTTGCATTGTTATAGAATCTGGCTGGAGAGCTCAGTTTTATTGAAATTTTTGACTAATATCGTGGTCAGCTACCTTTCTTGCGTAAATAAGGAGGAAATATCCTATTG
>NW_016938179.1:0-1400 GCF_001483705.2 Eufriesea mexicana
AACGAATCGTAACACAAACAAACGTAGCATTACTCAACCTATCTTGCCGCGACCACTATTGCACGCCACCCCAGAGCCAAGGGGAACACATTAGTTGAGAGCAGGAAGTAGAAATCCATGGAATCGCAGTGTATATTAGAATAGTCAAAGCTGCCCATACCGAAACCATAGCAACAGAACATAACCAAACCCAGCATAAATCAACCTAACATGCCGAGACCGCTATTGCTGCACATCGCAGAGCCAAGCAGGACATACTAGAGCACAGTAGAGCACAGAAATCCTACGAATAGCAGTGTTCAGCAAAAAGGTAACGTCTGTAATCTCCAAATTTAGCCTAAAACAACATAACCGAACGTAACCTGACCAAACATAAAGCGCCGATGCCGCTATTGCTGGCCTTCACAGAGGCAAGCTAGAAATATTCGATCTCTCTAGTGCGCAGGGCTTCACTTAATGGTAGGCAATAGCATTAAGGTCAAAGCTATCCTCCCCTAACCTAACCAACCGTAACATAACCGAACGTAACCTAACACAAACAAAGGGGCCATGGCCTCCCCAGAGCCAGGCAGAACACTTAAGCGGAGAGTAGATAGCTGAAATTCAGAGAAAGACAGTGTATATCAGAAAATTCAGAGCCACACAAACGTAACCCAAAAAAACTGAACATAACGAAACATAGCCTGACTCAAGCTCACGTGCCGTGTCCTTCATTGCTGCCCTCTCCAGAGCCAAGCAGCAAATACTAGCGCAGAGTAGATTGCAGTTACCCACCGAAATGCGGTGTACATCCCGAATGTTAAATCTACCCTGAACAAACATAGGCTGACCCTACCTAAACGAACGCAACCCGAATCAGCGTAACGAGCAGAGGCCACCATTCCTGGCCCTCACAGAGCAAAGCTGAAAGCATTGTAGCAATGTACGGCGCAGAAACCTACCTAAAAGCAGTCTACAGCACTAAAATCGGAGCTATCAGCAACAAACCTAACCAATCGTAACACGCAAAGCGTAAAATATCTAAACCAACCGTGTTGCGACCTCTACGTCTGGCTTCCACAGAGCAAAGCAGAGCGCATTAGTAGAGAGTGGAATGCAGAAATCCATACAATTGCAGTGTATATCAGAAAAGTCAAAGCTACCCAAACCTAACCCAAACCAACAGGACATAACAAAACATAGCCTGACCATACCTAACGTGCCGTAAACGATATTGGCGCCTTCCCCCGAGCCAAGTACGACATACTACAGTACAGTAGAACGCCGAAATCCAACGAATAGCAGTGTACAGCACAAAAGTTGAAGCTGCACTTACCAAACGTAGCCTAACCCAACTTAACCGGACGTAGCCTGACTCATAGTAACGTGCAGGGACCACCCTTGCTGGCCTTGCTATGGTC
>NW_016938180.1:0-644 GCF_001483705.2 Eufriesea mexicana
GAAAAGAATGATGTTCGCGGTGCGTTAGGTTGAATTATGTTGCGTTCGATTAAGTTAGCTTATACCAGGCGTTGTTATGGTAGCTCTGTCAATCATGCCACCCATTGCCTTTCTCTGGGTTTCGCGTTCTACAGTGATTTACTATACTCTGCTTGGCACTGTGGATGTCAAGGATAGTGATCTGGGCGTGATAGGAACAGTTATGCTGCGTTTGGTTAGGATAGGTTGGTTATTGTTTGGTTACGATAGCTTTAACTTTTGTGCCATAAAATGATTTCGGTGCGTGTCTTTGCGCTCTGCTCCGCTCTAGTATGTTCTGCTTGGCGAGTGGCCGGAAATCGTGGCCGCGGCATGTTAGCCTGATTTGGGCTGCGTATGATTAAGTTATGTTGGCATGGGTTATGGTTGAACAGGTTTTACCATTCCGCTGTACACTGCCATTCTATAGTCTTCTGTGCTTCACCCTCCTCTAATATGTTCTGCTCGGCGATGGAAAGGCCAGCAATAGTGATCTCGGCACGTTATGTAGAGTTATATTAAGTTTGGCGGTGATACGTTTGGCTTGGTTAGAATATGGTAGATACGACTCTTGCGCTATGTACTGTGATTCTATTGATATCTGCGCTCTACTCTCCTCCAATATG
>NW_016938181.1:0-218 GCF_001483705.2 Eufriesea mexicana
TGTGGTCACCTTCTTGCATAAATAAGGAGGAAAGATTCTATTGGCCAGCTATAGCCGTTGCAAGTCTATACTATCTGGATGGGAAATTCAGTTTTATTGACATTTTCGAATCAGATCGTGGTGAGCTGACATCCATGCATAAATAAGGAGGAAAGTTCTATTGGCACGCTGTTCCCATTCAGTGCAATAGAATCTGGCTCGAAAATTCAATTTTATAA
>NW_016938182.1:0-208 GCF_001483705.2 Eufriesea mexicana
ACACAACGTGACCTGACTCGACATAACGTGCCGAGACCACAAATGCTTGGCTTCCCAGGGCCAGGATGGAAACATTAGAGTACCGTAGTGCGTATAGATCCTCCTAATAGCAGATTATGGCTCTGAAGTCTAAGTCATCGCCCCGAACCTAACCAACGTTAACATGGCCAAACGTAACATATTTCAACCTATCGTGCCACGACCGCTA
>NW_016938183.1:0-1088 GCF_001483705.2 Eufriesea mexicana
AAAATCATCCAACCGTAAAACCATTCATTCATACACCCATCCACCGTCCATGCATCCACCCATCCGTACATTCGTCCGTACATCCATACAGACATCCATTCATGCATGCATCTAAACATTCAACCGAACGTCCATCCATACGTCGATCCATACATCCATCCAAACATCCATCTGTACATACATCCATACATCCATCCACATATCCATCCATGCATACATACATACATACATACATTTATACATACATATTTCCATACATATATGCTTCCATACATTCATCCATACATCCATACGTACATCCATACATACATCCATACCTACATCTATACTTACGTCATTACATAAATCCATACGAACATCCATACATACATCATTACATACATCCACACATACATACGTACAAACATCCATACTCCCATACATACATCCATTCACACATCTATCCATGCATATATCCGTTCATACTAGCATCCATACATTCATCCATACATCCATACATCCGTACATCCATACATACATCCATACATACAATCAAACACACGTCCATACATACACCCACACATGCATCCATACATACATCCCTACGTAAGACCTTACATACATCCATACAAACAATCGTCCATACAGGAATACATCTGTACATCTATCCATCCATCCATACAAATATCCCTCCATCAATACATACATCTATACATACATACACCTACCCATATGTCCATGCAGCCGTTCATACACCCATGCATCCATACATCCATACATTCACATATCCGTACGTCTATACATCCATCCATCCATACTTCGACCCATCCACACGTGCACAAATTCATAGATTCATCCACCCATGTAACCATCCTCCAATACATCCATACATACATCCGTGCATTCATCCATACATACATCCATAAATACATCCATACGATCATCCATAACTACATCCATACGTTCCTCCGTACGTACATCCATACGCACTTACATACGTACAACCACATATAAATCCATACATTGATCCATCAACACATACATATCCATAAATCCATACATCCATACATCCATAAATCCACCCACCCATACACCCATCCATCCATATA
>NW_016938184.1:0-329 GCF_001483705.2 Eufriesea mexicana
CCTGAGCTGACCTGATCTGACATGACCTGACCTGACCTGACATGACCTGACCAGTCCTGACTTTAACCGGCCTTACCTGACTTGATCTGGCCTAACCAGACCTGACCTGGCCTGACCAGCCCCAACCTTGCCTGGCCTGACATGACCTGATGTGGCCTGACATGACATGATCTGATCTGAAGTGAACTGACTTGAACTGACCTGACCTGACCAGACATGATCTGGCCTGGGTTGACCTTTAAGGACCTGACATGACCTGACATGGCATGACCTGAGCTGACCTAACCTGACCTGACCAGACCTGGGCTGACCTTACCTGACTGATCTGA
>NW_016938185.1:0-2542 GCF_001483705.2 Eufriesea mexicana
GAGCCAAGTTGATGATACTAGAGCTCTCTAGGGCGCAGAAATCAGCCTTACAGGAGAATATGGCACCAAAGTCAAAGCTATCCAATCCTAACATACCCAACCGCAGCATAACCAAGCGTAACCTAAAACAATCTTACGTGCCGAGGGCACTACTGCTGGCCCCCACAGAGCCAGGCAGAACACCTTAGTGGAGAGTAGACTGCAGAAATCTACGAAATCGCAGTGTACATCACAACAGTCGAAGCTACCCAAACCCATCCCATACCAACAGAACATAGCCAAACATAGCATACCTCAACCTAACGTGCCTAGACCGCTATGGCTGCCCCCACCCCAGAGTCAGGCAGGACATACTAGAGCACAGTAGAGCGCAGAAAACCACTGAATAGCAGTGCAAAGCACAAAAATGAAGCTACCCTAACCAAACTTATCCAAGCCCAACCTAATCTAATGTAACCTAACTCATCATAAAGTGCTCGGCGCCTCTATTGCTGTCATTCCCAGAGAAAAGCTGAAAATGTTAGACCACTAACGGGCGCAGAAGTCCACTTTATTGCAGACAATAGCACTAAAGTCAAGGCTGTCCTCTCCTAACCGAATCAACCGTAATAAAACCAAGCGAAATATGTCTCAGCCTAACGTGCCGCGACAAATTTTGCTGGCCTCCACAGAGGCAAGCAGAACACATTAATGGGGAATACAACGCAGGAATCGAGAGAATTGCAGTGCATATCGAAAAGGCAGGGCTACACTAACCTAATCCAAACGAACAGAGCATAGGCAGAGGAGGCGCAGATGAACCTAACGTGCCGAGACCGATTTTGCCGGCCTCACCAGAGCCAAGCATTACGTACTAGAACGCAGTATCGCGCAGAAACACGGAGAATCGCGGTTTATGTCAGGAAAGTCAAAGCTACCCGAGCCTAACCCAAACAAACAGGACACAACCAAACACAACCTGACACAACCTATCCTGCCGAGACCGCTATTGCTGTCCGCGCAAGAGCCAAGCAGAACACGTTAGCGGGGAGTGGAACGCAGAAATCCATAGAATTGCGGTGTATATGAGAAAAGTCAAAGCTACCCATACCAATCCCGAAAAAACGGAGCATATGCAAACATAGCATAACTCAAACTAACCTGATGGGGCCGCGATTTCTGCCCTCCCCAGAGCCAAGCAGCACATGCTAGAGCACAGTGGAGCGCAGAAATCCACCGAATAGCAGTGTATAGCGCAGAAGTTAACTCAACAAACTTTGCACAACCTAACATAACCGAACGTAACATAACTCAACATAATGCGCCGAGCCAACTACTGCTGGCCTTCCCAGAGCCAAGCTGAAGCTATTAGAGCACTGCTGGGCGCAGTAATACACCTTACAGCAGAATATAGCACTAAAGTCAAAGGTACCCATTCCTAACCTAGCCAACCGTAAATAACCAGGCGAAAACTAACACATACTAACGTGACGAGGCAGCTATTGCTGCCCTCCCGGAGTCGAGAAGGGCATACTAGAGCACCGCAGAGGACAGAAATCCACCGAATATCATTGTACAGCACAAAAGTTAAAGCAACCCTGACCAAATTTGCCCATCCCAATTTATCCGAACGTAGACTGACTAAACATAACGTGCCGAGCCCACCATTGCTGGCATTTCCAGAGCCAAGCTGCAGATGCTAGGGCTCTGTAGGGCGCAGGATTCCACCATATATCAGACTACAGTACTGAAGTCAAAGCTATCCTCTCCTAACCTAACAAAACTTAACATAATCGAACGCAGCCTTATACAACATAGCTTGCCGTGCTCACAATTGCTGGCCTCCCCAGATTCAAGCAGAACAAATTAGTGGAGATTCGAAAGCAGAAGTCCATAGGATCGCAGCGTATATCAGAAGAGTCTGAGAAACCCAAGCCTAACCCAAAGCAGCAGAACATACCCGAACCTAGCCCAACCCAACCTAACCTCCCCGAACCTAACCTAACCTAACCCACAGGATCGCAGGGTACATCAGGACAGTCGAAGCTACCCAAACATGTCTCGAACAAAGACAACATAGTCAAACATAGCCCAACTCAAACTAACGTGCAGAAGCCGCTATTTCCTAGCACCGAGAAGCAAAGTCGGACATACCGGAGCATAGCAGAGCGCTGAGGCCCACCGAACAGCAGTGTGCAGCACAGAAATTAAAGCTATCCTAACGAAACATAACCTAACCCAACCTATCCGCACGTAACCTGTCTCAATACAACGTGCTGAGACCAGGACAACGTCGACAACGTAGGTGTATATCAGAGAAGAGTAGGTGTATATCAGAGAAGACAAAGCTACCCATACCTAACCCGATCAAGCGGGACATATCCAAACATAGCATAACTCAACCTAACGTGCCGAGATCACGTTTGCTGCCGTTCCCGGATCCAACCAGGACATACTAGAGCACAGTAGAGCGCCAAAGTCCACCGAATAGCAGTGTATTGTACAAAAGTTAAAACAATCCTAACAAAACTTTGCACAACCCAACATAACCGGACGTAACCTG
>NW_016938186.1:0-1135 GCF_001483705.2 Eufriesea mexicana
TCCAAACCCAGGCAAACATAACATACACAAACGTAGTCTAACACAATGTAACATGACGATACCTCTACTGGTGGCATCCCCAGAGCCAAGCAGTGGAGATTACAACACATTCGAGCACAGAAATCCACCGAATGGCAGTGAAAGGCACAAAAGATAGAGTAGTCTATCCTAACACAGCCAAACGTAACGTAACCAAACTAAACCTAACTGAAACTAACGTGACGATGCCACAATTCCTTGCCTCCACAGAGACAAGTAGAGTGTAGTACAGCACACTAGAGCGCAGAAATTTATCGCATTGCCGTGTACAGCGCAAGAGTCAAAGTAACCGAAGCCTAACCTGAACCATCGTGACCAAACCAAAAGTAGTCTAATTCAACATAACATGCCGCGACCGACGTTTATGGCCTTTATAGTCCAAGAAGAGCATTTCAGAGCACATCAGGGCGTAGAAATCCACCTAATCGCAGATTATAACAGGAAAGTCGAAGTTATCATACCAAACTTAACCTAACCTAACCTAATCGAACGACACGTAACTAAACGTAACGTGCCACGAACACCATTGCTCGCCTCCCCTGTGTCGAGCAGAGTATAGTAGAGCAATATGTAGCGCAGGAATCAACCGAATAGAAGCGTACAGCACATGGGTCGCAGATACCAAAGCCTAACCTGTCCTAACCTTACCTAGCCTAACGTAGCATAGCTCGACATAGCGAGCCGCGACCACTGCTACTGGAATTCCCGGGGCCAAGCAGAATATGGTAGAGCAATGTAGATCACAGTAATCCACTGAAAAGCAGTGTGTAGCACGAAAGTCAAAGCCATCGCAACCTAACTTAAGTTAACTTAACCAAGCCAAACACAACCTTACGCAGCCTAAGGTGTCACGGTTACTATTGCTCGCGTCGCTGGAGTAGAGCGGAGTGTAGTAGAATAACGTAGGCCGCAGCAATCCAATAAGTATCAGTGTATAGCACAAGAGTCGAAGGAAACGTAAACGAACCCTCCTAACTTAACCTAACGAAACGTAACATAGCCCAAACTAACGTGCCGAGACCACTATTACTGGCCTTCACGGAGCCAAACAGATCATACTAGAGCACATTAGAGCGCAGAACTCCAGGGAATAGCA
>NW_016938187.1:0-311 GCF_001483705.2 Eufriesea mexicana
AGCACAAATGTCGAATGTACCATAACCTAACCTGACCTAACATAACCTAACCATACGTAACGCGGCTCAATCTAACGTGCTGCGACCACTATTGCTGCCCCACCACCCAGACCCAAGCAGAAGATATTAGAACGTAGAAGAGCGCAAAAATCCGCGGACAGCAGCGAATGGCACAAGAGCATCAACTATCCTATCCCAACCTCACCAAACGTAACATGATCGAACGTAGCATAGCTCGAACTAACGTGCAGAGACCACTATTGCTGGCCACCCTAGAGCCGAGCAGAAAACACTAGAGCACACTAGAGCGC
>NW_016938187.1:360-2369 GCF_001483705.2 Eufriesea mexicana
CACTATTGGCGGCATTCCCAGCTCTAAGCATAATATAGTAGAGCACAGTAGAGCGCAAAAGTACTCCGAATAGCAGTGTGTAACACGTAAGGCAAAGTAGCCTATTCTAACCTAGCCAGCGTAACGTACCCAAACGTAACCTAACTCAACCAAACATGGCGAGACAGTTATTGCTGACCTCCACAGAGACAAGTAAGGTGTACCAGGGCACAGTACTTCGCAGAAAAACTCCGCATTGCAGTGAATAGCTCAAAAGTAGAAGATATCCTATCATAACCGGACCTAACCTAACCTAACCAAAGGTAGAGTATTTCAACATGGCGTGAAGCGGCCACTGCTGCCGATCTCCACAGAGCCAAGCAGAATACACTAGACCACAGTGGATTACAGAAAACCGCCGCATAATGGCGCACAGCACAAAATTCGAAGACATCCTAACCAAACGTAACCTAACATAACCTAATCAAACGTAGCCTAACTCAACGTAACATGCCGCGACTATTGTAGGCCTCCCCAGGGCCAAGCAGAATATAGTAGATGAGAGTAGTAAGCATAAATCCTCCGAATAGCAGTGTATAGCCCGAAAGTCAAAGGTAACCAGATCGCGTTTGAAATAACCAAAGCTAACTAAACGTAACATAACGCTACCTATCGTGCCGATACAACAATTGCTGGCTTCGCCAGAGCGAAGCAGAGTGTAGTAGGACAAAGTAGAGCGCAGAAATCCAGTGCTTTGCAGTGAATAGCACAAAAGCCGTGGATTTCCTGACATAACCTGTCCTAATCTAACCTAAACGAACGCTGCAAAAGCGAACATAGCGTGCAGCGAGCACTGCCCATTGCCTCCCCATAGCCAAGCAGAATGTAGAAAAGCACAGTAGATAACAGTGGTTCGGCGAATAACAGTGTATAGCACGGAAGTCAAAACTTTCCTAAGCAAACTTAACCTAACCTAACCTAACCGAACGTGACATAGCCCAGCCTGACGTGCCACGACCACTATTGCTCGCCTCACCAGAATTGAGCAGAGTATAGTAGAGCAATCTAGAGCGCACGAATCCACCAAATAGCAGTGTATAGCACAAAAGTCAGAGAAATCTTAACAGAACCATCTTAACCTAACCTAACGAAACGTAACCTAATTCTACCTAACGTGCCGAGACCACTGTTGCTGGCCGCCCGAGAGCCAGGCAGAGCATTTTATGGCACACAAGAGTGCAGAAGTACGCCGAATAGCAGTGCATAGCACTAAAGTCAAAGCAGCCTACCCTTACCTAGCAATACGAACACATACAAACGCAGCCAAGCTCAACCTAACATGATGAGACCACTATTGCTGGTCTCCACAAAGACAAGCAGAATGTACTAGGGCACAGTAGCGCTCAGATATACGCAGGTAGCCGCATATATAACAAAAGTCAGAACTGTGCCATCCTAACCTCACTAAACGTAACAAAGCCAAACGTAGCCTAGCTCTACCTAACGTGCCGAGAGCAATGCTGCTGGCATTTCGAGGGCTAAACATAATTTTGCAGGGCACAGTACAGCGTAGGTATATTCCGAATAGCAGTGTATGGCACGATGGTCTAAGTTACCTGTCCGCGCTAAACCTAACCTATCCTAACAAAACGTAAACTATCACAACCTAACGCGCAGGGACCACTATCGCTGGACCTTCAGAGCCAATCAAATATACTAGAGCGCAGCAGATTGCAGAAATCCACCGCATTGCAGTGTAGAGCACAATGATAAAACAACCCGTCCGAACTTGACCTAGCGTGACCTATTCAAACGTAGTGTAACTAAGCACGACGAGACGAGTCCAACATTTCTGGCCTCGCCAGAGCCAAGCACAGCATATTAGTGCAAATTAGAGCGCAGATATCCATCGAATAGCAGTGGGTTGCACAAAGGTCGAAGGAGCATGTCGTAACATAATCATCCGCATCACGACCAAACGTAACCAAGCTCAATCTACCGTGCCGCCACCACTATCTCTGGCCATCGCA
>NW_016938188.1:0-1780 GCF_001483705.2 Eufriesea mexicana
TATCCGAACGTAGCCTAACTAAACCCAACATGCGGAGACTAGTATTGCTGGCCTCCCCAGAGACAAGCGGAAAATATTAGAACACAGTAGAGCGGACATATCGCCCGATGGCAGTTTATAGCACAAAAGACTGAGCTATCGTATCCTAACCTCACGAAACGTAACATAACCAAACGTAGCATAACTCACACTGACGTGCCGAGACTAGTATTGCTGGCCACACCAGAGCCAAGCAGAGTATACTATAGCACGGCAGAGCGCAGAAATCCGCCGCAATGCTGTGTAAAGCAGAAAAGTCAAACATGACCTGACATAACCTGTCCTAACCTAACCTTCCCAAACGTAGCGTAACTAAACGCAACGATGTAACTAAACGCAACGTGGCGAGACCTATAGTACTGGGCAGCCCAGAGCCAAGCAGGGCATATTAGACCACATTAGAGCGCATAAATCCACCAAGCAGCAGTGCACAGCACAAAAGCCGAAGTAGCCCCGCCTAACATAGCCAAACGAAACATATGCAAACGTAACCTGTCTAAACGTAACATGACGAGATCACTGTTGCTGGCTCCCACAGTGGCAGGAAGAACGTACTAGGGCACAGTAGAACCGCAGTGCAGTGAACAGCACAAGAGCCGTAGATATACTGACCAAACCAGGCCTAATCTAACCTAACCGAACGCAGCATGAGACAACACGACTTGCCGCGATCACTGCTCCTGGCATCCCCAGAGCAACGCAGAATGTTGTAGAGCACAGTAAATCACAGGAATCCACCGAAGAATGGTGTAAGGCACGAAAGTCGTAGCTACCCTAGCAAAACTTATCCTGACCTAACTCAACCGAACGTATCGTAACCCAACCTGACGTGCCACGACCACCATTGGTCGCCTCTCTGGGTCGTGCAGAGAATAGTAGAAGAATGTAGAGCGCAGATATCCATCGATTAGCAGTGTATAGCACAAAAGTCGAAGGCACCCTCATCCAATCTGTCCTAGCCTAACCTAACCAAACGTAGCCAGCACAGCATAACGTGCTAAGACTACTATTACTGGCCTCCCGAGCGTCAAGCAGAGAATATTAGAGCACTGCAGAGCGCTGAAATACACCGAGTAAGAGCGTATTGCGTATAGGTTAAAGCTACCCTCCCCTAAACTCACCAATCGCCACACATCCCAACGTACACATAACTCAACCTAACACGCAGCGACCAATATTTCTATCCTCCCCAGAGGCAAGCAGAGTATAGTAGAGCACTCTAGAGAGAAGAAATCCACGGAAGAGAAATCCACGGAACAGCAGCATACACCAGGAAATTCAAATCTATCCAAACCTAACCCAGACGAACTTATCGTAGCCAAACGTTATCTGACCAAACCTAACGTGCCGCGACCACTACTGCTGGCCTCCCCAGAGCCTAGGAAAACATATTAGAGGAGAGTAGCTCGCTGAAGTCCATAGACTGGCAGAGTATATCACAAAGGTCGAAGACACTCTAACATAGCCTCCCCAACGCTAACCTAAACAAACGTAGCCTCACTCAACATAAGGTGACCAGATTACCATTGCTGTCCTCCCCAGAGCCAATCAGAGAATATTGGGGCAATGTAGAACGCAGTAATCCACAGAAAGACGGCGTATAGCATAAAAGTCGAAGCTATCCTAATCCAACGCATATCAACCTAAGCCAACCGAACCTAACCTATCTCAATCTAACCTACGGAGACCACTATTTCTGGCATCCCAGAGGCAAGCAGAGCATACCAGAGCACAGTGGGGA
>NW_016938189.1:0-529 GCF_001483705.2 Eufriesea mexicana
AACTGTACACGGCAATGCGGTGGACTTCTGCGCCATACAGTGCGCTTGTAAGTTTTGCCTTGTTAGTTTTGCTTGTAAGGGAGGCCAGCGGTATCGGTCTCGGCACGCTTTTCCGTGCTATGTTGCGTTTGGCTCTGTTACGATTTGTTATGTTAGGACAGCATAGCTTAGACTTTTGTGCTGTGACCTGCTCTTCGCAGGATTTCTGCGCTCGGCTGTGCTCTAATATCTTCTGCTTGGCTCTGTGGTGGCCAGCAATAGTGGTATCGGCACGTTGGTTTGCGTTATGTTACGTTTGGCTATGTTAGGTTTTGCTAGGTTCGGTAAGTTTAGCTGAGACTTTCGTGCTGTTCACTGAAACTCGGTGGATTCCTGCAATCTACTGTGCTCTACTATATTAAGCATTGCCCGGTGGTGGTCAGCAACAGTGGTCTCGTCACGTTAGGTTGAAATGCTTACGCTTTGATATGTTAGGTTTGGTTCCGTTAGGACATTGTAGCTTTGACTTTTGTGACGTACAGTGGGATTC
>NW_016938190.1:0-252 GCF_001483705.2 Eufriesea mexicana
GAATTTTCCAGCCAGATTCTATGGCATTTCCATGGCTATAGCACGCCAATAGAATATCTCATCTCTATTTGTGCAAGTGGGTTTGCTCACCTCGATATTAGCCGAAAATGTCGATAAAATAGAATTTTCCATGCTGATTCTATGGAATTGCAGTGGCTATAGCGCTCCAATAGTATCTTTCATCCTTGCTTATGCAAGAAAGTTAGCTCACCACGATATTAGACGAAAATTTCAGTAAAATTGAATTTTCCA
>NW_016938190.1:264-698 GCF_001483705.2 Eufriesea mexicana
CAGATTCAGTAGCATTTCAATGCCTATATAACGCCAATAGTATCTACCGTCCTTATTTAAGCATGAAAGTTATGTCTCCAATGTATATGCCGAAAATGTCAATATAATTGAATTTTCCAGCCGTATTGTGTGGCATTGCAATGGCTACAGCACGCCAATAGAATCTTTCCCAATTATTAATGCAGGAAAGTTTGTTCACCTCGATATTAGTCCGAAATATCCATAAAAACGTGATTTCCAGCCAGATTCTATACCTTTGCTATGGCTGTACCACGCCAATAGAATATTTCGTCCATATTTATACAAGAAGGTTAGCTGACCACGATGTTAGTTGAAACTGTCAATAATATTTAATTTTCCAGCCCCATTCGATAGCATTGCAATAGCTACAGCACGCCAGTAGGATCTTTCCTCCGTATATACCCAAGAAAGCT
>NW_016938191.1:0-570 GCF_001483705.2 Eufriesea mexicana
AAAAATCAAAGCCATACGGACCATACCCATGCTAACATAGACTAACGAAACGTAACCTAACACAGCCAAACATGTCGCGGTCAATGTTTCTGACCACCCCGTAGCAGAGCAGAGCATGCTGGAGCACAGTAGAGCGTAGATGTCCACCGAAAAGCAGTGTAAAGCACGAAAGTCAAAGACATCCTAACCAAACGTAACATAACTCAACCTAACCGGCCCAGACAGCTACTGCTGGCCACCCCAAGGCGAATCAGAATATAGTAGAGCGCAGTAGTGCGTAGATATCCGCGCACAGCTGTGTGTTGCGCAGAAGTCTGAACCTAACCTCACCAAACGTAACATAATCGAACTCAGCCTAACACAACCTAATGTGACGTGACCAGTACTGCTGGCCTCCACAGAGCCAAGCTGTACATATTAGAGCACTGTAGAATGCAGAAGTCCACCGAAAAGCAGTGTACAGCGCAGAAGTCATGGCTACCGTATCCTAACCTAACCAAACGTAAAAAAAACGTACGTAATATATCAGAACGTAACGCGCCGAGACCACTGCTGCTTGCTTCCCCAGAG
>NW_016938192.1:0-1020 GCF_001483705.2 Eufriesea mexicana
TTGACTTTTGTGCTATACACTGCTATTCGGTGGACTTCTGCTTTCTACTGTGCTATAACTTATTCTGCATATTTCCGCGCAGGGCAGAGGCATTGTTCTCGCCGCGCTATGTTGCGTTACATTGCGTATGTGTAGGTTATGGTAGGTCAGCTTAGGTCAGGAAGTGTTTGACTTATGTGCTATACACTGCTATGGCGTGTGTCTATGCGATCTACTGTGCTCCAATACTTTCTGCTTGGCACCAGCGTGGAAAGGAATAGCGTTCTCGGCACGTTAGGTTGAGCTACGATACGTCTGGTTATGCTATGTTTGGCGAGGTTCTGGAAGGGAAGTTTAGACGTTTGTGTCATACATTGACATTCGGTGGATTTCCGCCCTCCACTGTGCCCTAATATGTTCTGCTTGGCTCTGTGGTGGCCAGAAACAGTGGTCTCGGCACGTCAGTCTGAGTAAGGATACGCCTCGTTAGGTTAGGTTGGGATTATCCGGTTAGGATTTCCCTTTTCGGCCGTACACTGCTTCTCGTTGCTTTTATGCGCTCTACATTGCTCTACCACATTTTGCACGACTCTGGGGATGAGCGGAATAGCGGTCGTCGCACGTTACGTTGAGTTAGGTTATGCTTTGTGAGGTTAGGTTAGGCTAGATTTGGCTATTGTGGCCTTGACCTTCGTGATATAGACTGCTATTCGGTGAATCCTAGTGTTCTACAGTACACTGCTCTATTCTGCTTTGCTCCTGGGATGCCAGCGGCAGTGGCTGTGGCACGTTACGTTGAGCTATGTCACGCGCGGTTAGGTTAGGTTTGGCCAGTTATGGTTTGGTTACCTTCGACACTTTTGATATGCATTTTAATGCGTTTGATTACTGCGCACGGCTGTGCTGCAGTACATTCAGCTTGCCTCTGTGGAGGCCAGCAACAGTGGTCTCGCCATGTTAGGTTCAGCTGGGTTACGTTTGGATATGTTACGTTTGGTTAAGTTAGGAAGCGATAGCCTTGATTTTTGTGCTGTACACTGC
>NW_016938193.1:0-577 GCF_001483705.2 Eufriesea mexicana
TCGCAATGCTATAGAATATGCCTGGAAAATTCAATTTTATTGACATTTTCGACTAATACCGTGATGGGCTTACTTTCTTGCATAAATAAGGAGGAATGGTTCTATTGGCGTGCTATTACCATTGCAACGCTATAGAACCTTCCTGGAAAATTCAATTTTATTGACATTTTCGACTAATGTCGTAGTGAGCTATCTTCCTTTCATATATAAGGAGGAAAGAATCTATAGGAAAGAATCTATTGGCGTGCTATGGGCATTGCAAAGCCTTAGATTACGGCTGGAAAATTCAAGTTTATTGACATTTTCGACTAATATCGTGGTGAGCTATTTTTCTTTCATAAATAAGGAGGAAGGATTCAATTGGCGTGCTATAGCCGTCGCAATGCTATGGAATATGGATGGAAAATTCATTTTGTTTACATTTTCGACTAATATCGTGGTGAGCTATCTTTCTTGCATAAAAAAGGAGCAATGATACTATTGGCAAGCTGTAGCCATTGCAATGCTTTAGAAGCAGGCTGAAAACTCAATTATATTGACATTTCCGGCTAGTTTTGTGGCGAGCTAACTTTTTCGC
>NW_016938194.1:0-593 GCF_001483705.2 Eufriesea mexicana
GAGGAATTAAGCTAACAAGGAAGTGCAAGTGCTTCGGGTCACCGATTTAGTTGATACTATGCAAGTTTGTAGATATCGTCAGGCAGTTTAAGAAAATATATCATTATAACGGCAACTACTCAATAGTTTTTGAGATATTTACGATCATGGTTTCATTACTTTCGTAATTACAGATTTATTTCCATCATTTTACAAGTGCAGTCGTGGCCTAAAAGCGATAGATGAATATTCCTGTGGTAATGGACCGTGGTTCGATTCTCGTCCCTTAGTTGGTAGTTTTTTAATCTACTTTTGATTGTGTTCATTTTTCGTCTATGAAAAAATTGTAAATAAAATTTCTTAAAAAAATAATTTATTTTTTACGCTTTCTTATGCTAGTGTATAATTATTACAAAATAATAAGAATATTATGCAAGAAAAATACTTTTCTATAGCAATCTTATTTATTACAGAAAATACAAAGCCTATCGCTCATGTAAGTATTAATTATTAAATTAAACATCCTATAAGAATGTTGCCTATGATTCCAACTTTGCTGTGCAGCTATAAATTTTCATGAATTAATTACAAAAACTTGGCAATTTATTAATTTT
>NW_016938194.1:633-2998 GCF_001483705.2 Eufriesea mexicana
CAGCATTCATTTCTTTACCTGGCAGACGACAAATATGCAAAGGTACGCCTTTACAACGCAATTATAAAATTTCATAAATTAAACACAGAAATTGAGCGATTTGTTAATTTTTCTCCAAGTGAACAGGAGAGCGCATGGGAAATGAGAAAAAATTACAAACAAACGCCGGAAGCATTGTTCTGACCATGCAGGTGTGCCTGCATCACGAAAAGAATGTAAGTATTTGTATTCACATAACCTTTAGTTATAATTAAATAGTGTAAGTTAGAAAAGGAAATATTCTGTTGAAATAAACAGGCATGTGTAACAGTAGAAAAATATTGGACTCATGGAATATCATCAGCGTAGAGCCATTAGATGTAGAAGAATTATATTTTATAGTGAGAAAAAATTGAAGCAGCAATACAAATATGTAAGTTATGATATGTCTATTGGATTCTAGGTTGGCTAGCCATATTACATACAAGATAGAAATCTTTGATGGTCAAATAAGGATTCAGAAAATGGGAATGGCTTAGGCAGACAAAGGAATAAAATTAATTTAGGTGATGGCCTCTTATAACAACTAAATATTGAGAATACAGTGAGATTGAAAGATATGTTGTATTCCTCATATAAATAAATATTAATATCAGTGGTCAAAGTCAATGATTGCCAATGTGTTAAATTTCAGAATGATGGAGCTGAGGTATATAAAGAAAAGAGAGTGGTTCCAATGAAAGCAGTGAGAAGAGAAGATACATATTATGTCGAATCAAGAAACATAAAAGGGGCAGCATACGTATCAGAGAGAAGGACGTGTGGCATCGTCAAGCAAATATGAGAATCACTGAAGAGATGGAGAATGGACACCTTATAATAGTTATAAAAGTTAAATATAAATTGAACATAGAGTGTAAATCTTGCATTAAGGCATAAATGTGTAGAAATATATATAGAAACCTGGAAACTATAAAAGCAGCAATTCAAAAATAATTATTAGATATATGTGTTTTAGGACAAATTTCATACAAGATTACGTTTTTGTCAACAAGATTTAATTGCTATGGCTAATGCTGGAAAAGATGACAATGGTTCCCAATTCTTCTTTAGTTTTAGTTCTACACCAACTTTGCTGAATAAACATACACTCTTTGGTAAAGTTACTGCAGAAACGATATATAACATGCTTAAACTGGAAGAAGCACTTGTAGATGAGGTAAATTTAACGTTTACAAGAAAATATATCATGAATTGATATAAATATAATAATGCCCTTTTTTTGTAGAATGATAGATCACTTTGTCACCCAAGATTGATAAAAACTATAATATTGAACAATCCATTTTCTAATATTATACCAAGAATAATAGTACAGGAAAGTGAAGAAGTAAAGGACAGTTCAAAAACTGAAACAGCAGCAGTAAAGTAAAAATCATATATGTTTGCAGAATTTAGCCCTGATAGTATTGTTCTTTGTAATGAAAAATTTTGTTACAGAAATTTCAATCTTTTATCATTTGGCGAAGAAGCAGAGGGAGATGAAGAAGAATCTGTGATATTAAATAAAAAGTTTAGTAGTAAGGGCAAATCAGTTCATTAGTTTAACTGATTCAAAATAAAGCTCACAACCAGCTGTTGAACCACCTGGACCTACAAATAAGGAAAAGAAAAAAGATTGTAATAGCGATTGAGAAAGTGACGATGAAGTAAAAACTCAAGAAGAATTAAAAGTTGTAAAGAAAGAGAAAGAGTTAGTTTATTATTTGCATTATAACTATGTTATAGGAAAGTAGGAATTTTCATTGACTGTCTTATATTTATATTTTCCGGGTAATGAAGGAAAGGATAAAAAATAAATTGAGAGGTATAAAAAAGGAACCGAAGAATTATGTTGCTAATAATTAACGTGTATATGTGAAACTTCCAAAGTGAATAAAAGGTACCTAAGTATATAACCATCGCAATTTCATTTTTTTTTTACCAAGAACAAAATCACTCGCCTTCGTCTGTGACTTAATGTTCGTCTATAAATAATTCATCAACTTTTATAATTGCATCGTGAAGACACAGCCTTAGCGAGCCTTCTAATATAAGTCTGGATATGAATTCGTTGTTACTTAATTCATTATTGGTGATTATTGCATACAGTGTTTGAACCATTGCCGAAGATACTAATGGTTTGTCTTTCCATTAGTGTAATGGAATAATTAATAATTTCAGTTCATGAATTAATTATAGAAATTCGGAGTTTTTCGCAACAAAAATATATTTACATTTGCTTCATTGACATTATTAAATATAAGAGACATCGTTTGATATTTCACATCCATACTTTATCACATAGCTATTTCAAAGATGCAACATTTTCCCGCTACAAAAATAC
>NW_016938195.1:0-1280 GCF_001483705.2 Eufriesea mexicana
TTGTTGTATATATGCATATATGGATGGATGGATGGCTTGGTGGGTTGATGTATGGATGGATTGGTGTCTGGATCTATCGATGTATGGATCTATGGATGTATGGAACGATCGATGTATGGATGGGTGGATGGATGGGAGCATGTATGGTTGGATGGATGTATGAATGGATAGCAGTATCGAGAGATGGATGTATGGATGCATAGAGGTATGGATGGTCGGATCTACTGATGTATGGATGTATAGATGGTTGGATTGGTGGATTGATGTATGGATGTATGTATCGATGGATGGATGTATGTATGTATGTGTGTTTGAATTTATGGATGCATTTGAGTCATGTATGTGAGAATGTATGTATGGATGTATTTATGGATGAATGTATTCGTGTATGTATGGATCAGTGTATTGATGTGTGTATGGATGCATGGATGGATGGAAGGACGAGTGGATCGATGGATGTATGGATGGGTGGAAGTTTTGATGGATGGATGTATGGAAGTATGGATATTTGTATGGATGTAGGTATGGATGGATGGCTGTATGCATGGGCGGAAGAGTGGATGGATTGAGGTACGGTTTGACGCATGTGCGGATGTATGGATGTATGGATTCATATATGTATGGATGTATGGATGGATGGTTGTATCGAATGATGGAGGTACGAAGGGACGGGTCTATGGGTGTATGGTCGAGTGGATGTATGGATGTATACATATATGGGTGCCTGAATGGATATGTTTATGGATCGATGGATGTATGGATGGGTGGATCTATGGATGGGCAGATGTACGGATGTATGAATGTATGCATTCATATATGTATGGATGTCTGTATGGATGAATGTATGGATGTATGCAGGGATGTATGTATGGATGCTTGTATGGATGTAAGTATGGGTGTAGGTATAGATGTATGTATTGGTATATGTATGAATGTCTGGATGGATGGATGGATTGTTGGCTCGATGTATGGATGGATGGATGTATGGATCGATCGATGTATGGATGGGTGGATGTATGGATGAATGGATGTATTTAAGGATGGTTGTATGGATGGATGGATGTATGGACGGATGGCTGTGTCGATAGATGTATGTATGTATGGACAGAGGTATGGATGGACGGATCTCCGTATGTATGTATGTATGGATGTATATATGTAAGGATGTATGGATGGGTGGATGTATGGTTATATGGATTTTTGAGGATGTGTGGATGTGTGGATGTATGGTTGGACGGATGTACGGATGGATGGATGTATGGATGTATGGATGTTTGGAT
>NW_016938196.1:0-1343 GCF_001483705.2 Eufriesea mexicana
AATTTTCCAAGCAGATTCTATAGTATTGTAACGGCCATAGCGCGCCCGTAGAATCTTTCCTCCATATATATGCAAGAAAGGTAGGTCACAACGATATTAGTCGGAAACGTCATTAAACTTGAATTTTCCAGACAGATTCAACAGCATTGTAATGGCCATAGCGCGCCAATACAAAATTTCATCCTTATTTATGCAATACAGTTATTTCACCGCGGTATTAGTCGAAAATGTTAATAAAAATGTATTTTCCAGCCGGATTCTCTATCATTGCAATAGCTACAGCACGCCTGTAGAATATGTCATCCCTATTTATGCAAGTGGGTTTGCTCACCACGATATTAGTCGAAAATGTCAATAAAATCAAATTTTCCAGGCAGGTTCTATGGAATTGCAGTGGCTATAGCATGCCGTTAGAGTCTTTCCTCCTTATTTAGGCAAGTGGGTATGCTCACCACGATATTATGCGAAAAAGTCAATATAACCGAATTTTTCAGGCAGATTCTATGGAATTGAAGTGGCTATAGCATGTGAATGGAATCCTTCCTCCTTATTTAGGCAAGTGGGCTTGCTCACTACGATATTAGTCGAAAATGTCCATAAAATCGTGTCTTCCAGCCAGATTCTATACCTTTGCTATGGCTATAGCACGCCAATAGGATATTTCCTCCATATTTATACAAGAAGGTGCGTTGACCACGATGGTAGTCGAAAATGTCATTAAAAATGTATTTTCCAGGCAGATTCTATAGCGTTGCAATGGCTATAGCGCGCCCGCAGAATTTTCCCTCCTCATATATGAAAGAAATATATGTCACCATTATATTAGTTGAAAATCTCAACAAAATTGTATTTTTTAGATAGACTCTATACCTTTGCAATGGCTGGAGCACACCAATAGAGTATTTCGTCCATATTTATACAAGAATCATAGCTGACCACGATACTAGACGAAAATGTCAATAAAATCGAATTTTCCAGGCAGATTCGATGGAATTGCAGTGTCTATAGCGTGCCAATGGAAACTTTCCTCCTTATTTAGGCAAGTGGGTTTGCTATCCACGATATAAGTCGAAAATGTCAATAAAATTATATTTTCATGCCAGATTATGTAGCATTTCAATGGCTATAGCACGCCAATGGAATATTTCCTCCATATTTATGCAAGAAGCTTCGCTGACCACGATGGTAATAGAAATTGTCAATAAAATTGAATTTTCCAGCCAGATTCTATGGCATTGCAGTTGCTATGGCGCCCCAATAGAATCTTTCCTCCGTACTACCGCAAGAAAGCTAGCACACCACGATATTAGTCGAAAATGTCATTAAAATAGAATTTTCCAGAC
>NW_016938197.1:0-524 GCF_001483705.2 Eufriesea mexicana
GTCGAAAAAGTTAATAAAATTGAAAATTACAGGCAGATTCTATAGCACTGCTATGGCTATAGCAGGCCTAAAGAATCTTTCCTCCTTATTTATACAAGAAAGTTAGCTCACCACGATATTAGTCGAAAATGTCAATAAAATTACATTTTCCAGACAGATTCTGTGGCATTGCAATGGCTATAGCTCGCCGGTAGAATCTTTCCTCCTTATTTATTCAGGTATGCCAGCTCACCACGGTATAAGACGAAAATGTCGATAAAATTGAATTTTCCATCCAGATACTATAGAATTGCAGCGGCTATAGCGCGCCAATAGAATATTTCCTCCTTATTTATTCAGGTATGCCAGCTCACCACGGTATAAGACGAAAATGTCGATAAAATTGAATTTTCGATTCAGTTTCTATCGCATTGCAATGGCTATAGCTGGCCAATAGAATTTTACCTCCTTATTTATGCACAAAAGTTACCACACATCGATATTAACCGAAATTGTTATTAAAATAGAATTTTCGAGGCAGATTC
>NW_016938198.1:0-769 GCF_001483705.2 Eufriesea mexicana
CCGCGCTCTACTTGGCACTACTGTACTCTGTTCGGCTGAGTGGATGCCAGCAATGGTAGTCTGAGCACGTCAGGTGGAGTTACGCTACGTTCAGTTATGTTCGTTTAGGTTAGGTGTGGATAACATTGACTTTCGCGGTATGCACCAACTGACTTCCGCGGTATGCACCATTGTTCGGTGTACATCGGCGCTCTACTGAGCTGTACTATATTCAGCTTGGACCTGTACTGTATTCAGCTTGGTCCTGGTGTATCCAGCAATAGTGGTCGCAGCTCTTTGCGTTGAGTTATGCTTATAGTGGTCGAAGCTCTTTGCGTTGAGTTATGCTTCGTTTGGTTATGTTATGTTGGCACTGGCGCAGTTCGGGTAGCACTGACTTTTCAGCTACACACTACCCTTCGCAGGATCTCTGCGCTCTACAGTGCTCAACACTACTCTGTCCTGCTCTGGGGAAGCCAGAAACAGTGTCTCGGCACGTTAGTTTGCGTTACGCTACGTGCGGTTAAGTTATGTTAGCTTCGGTTAGGTAGTTTATCTTTCCCTTCCTTGGTATAAATTACTTTTCGGTGGATTTCTGCATACGGCTGTGCTCTGGTACATTCTGGTTGGCTAAGGGGAGACCACCAATAGTGGTCTCGGCACGTAAGATTGAAGTATAAAACGATCGGTTATATTAGGCATGATTAGGCTAGGATAGGATAGCTTCGACTATTATGCTGTACACCGCTATTCAGTGTATTTGTGCGCTTTAAGTTGCTTAATATGCTCT
>NW_016938199.1:0-242 GCF_001483705.2 Eufriesea mexicana
GTCTGTATGGATGGCTGGGCGTATGAGTGGTTGGGTGTATGGATGGATGGATGTATGGATGTAGGTATGGTTGTATGTATGGATGTATGTATGGTTGTATGGATGTATGGATGTATGGACTTACGAATATGTGGATGTATGAATGTATGGATGGATGTATGGATGGATAGGTGTATGGATCGATTGATTTATGGATGGGTGCTAGTATGGATGGATGGATGTATGGTAAGATGGATGTATGG
>NW_016938200.1:0-2823 GCF_001483705.2 Eufriesea mexicana
CGATATAAGTCAAAAATGTCGATAAAATTGAATTTTCCAGCCAGATTCTGCAGCGTTGCAATGGCTACATCACACCAAAAGGATCTTTCCTCCTTACTTTTGCAAGGAAGTTAGCTCACCACGATATTAGTCGAAAATGTCCATAAAATTGAATTTTCCTGTCAGATTCTATAGCAGTGCAGTGGCTATAGCTCGCCCATAGAATCTTCCCTCCTCGTTTATGCAAGAAAGTTAGCTCACCACGATATTAGTGGAAAACGCCAATAAATTTGAATCTTCCAACCACTTTCTATACCATTGCAATGGCTATAGCAAGCCAATAGAATCTTTCCTCCTTATTTATGCAGGAAAATTAGGAAGACACAATATTAGTCGAAAATGTTAATGAAATTGAATTTTCCAGCCAGATACTATAGCAATTCAATTGCTATATCACGGCAATAGAATCTTTCCGCCTTATTTATGCAAGAAAGTTAGTTCACCACGATATTTGTCGAAAATGTCAATAAAATAGGACTTTCCAGAAAGATTCTATAGCACTGAAATGGCTATATCATGCCAATTTCATCATTCCTCCTTATTTAGGAACGAAAGTTATCTCACCACGATATAAGCCAAAAATGTAAATAAGTTTGAATTTTCCAGCCAGATTTTGCAGGATTGCAATGGCTATAGCACACTAAAAGTATCTCTCCTAACGTATGCAAGGAAGATAGCTCACCACGGTATTAGTCGAAAATGTCAGTAAAATTGAGTTTTCCAGCAAGATTCGAGAGCATTGCAATGGCTATTGCATGCCAAGGGGATCTTTCCTCCTTATTTACGCAAGAACGATAGCACTCCTCAATATTAGTGAAAAATGTCAATAAAATTGAATTTTCCAGGAAGATTCTATAGCACTGCAATGCCTATACCACGCCAATATAGTCTTTCCTCCTTACTTATGCGAGAAAGTTAACTCACAACGATATTAGTCGAAAATGTCAATAAAATTGAATATTCAAGCCAGATTCTACTGCATTGCATTGGCTATAGCACTCCAGAAGGATATTTCCTCCATATTTATGCAAGAATGTCAGCTCACCACGATATTAGTGGAAAACGCCGATAAATTTGAAATTTCCAACCACTTTCTATACCATTGCAATGGCTATAGCAAGCCAGTAGTATCTTTCCCCCTCATTTATGCAGGAAAATTTGGGAGCCACAATATTAGTCGAAAATGTCAATGAAATTGAATTTTCCAGCCAGATACTATAGCAATGCAATGGCTATAGCACGGCAATAGAATCCTTCCGCCTTATTTATGCAAGAAAGTCATTTCACCACGATATTATTCGAACATGTGAAGAACATAGGACTTTCCAGAAATATTCTACAGCACTGAAATGACTATAGCACGCCAATTGCCTCATTCCTCCTTATTTATGAACGAAAGTTGTCTCACCAGGATATAAGCCAAAAATGTGAACAAAATTGAATTTTCCAGACAGATTTTGCAAGATTTCAATGGTTATAGCACACCAAAAGTATCTCTCCTCCTCACGTATGCAAGGAAGATAGCTCACCACGGTATTAGTCGATAATGTCAATAATATTGCATATTCCAGGAGGATTCTATAGCATTGCAATGCCTATAGCACGTCAATAGTATCTTTCCTCCTTTGTTGTGCGAGAAAGTTAACTCAGCACGATATTAGTAGAAACTGTCTGTAAAATTGAACTTTCAAGCCACATTCTATAGCATTGCAAAGGCTATAGCACGCCAATAGAATCCTTTCTCTTTGTTTATTCAAGAAAGTTAGCTCGCCACAATATTAGTAGAAAATGTCAATAAAATTGTCATTTCCGGACTGACTCCATAGCGTTGAAATGACTATAGCACGCCAATTGCATAATTCCTCACACTTTATGAAATAAAGCTATCTCACCACGATATGAATCAAAAATGTCAATAAAATTGAATTTTCCAGCTAGATTCGGCAGCATTGCAATGGATATATCACTCGCAAAGGATCTTTCCTCTTTACTTATTCAGGGAAGTTAGCTCACCACGATATTAGGAGAAAATGTCAATGTAATTGAATTTTGCAGCCAGATACTATAGCAATGCAATGGCTGTAGCACGGCAGTTACATCATTCCTACTTATTTATGTAGGAAAGTCATCTCACCGCGATATAAGTCAAAAATGTCAATAAAATTGAATTTTCCAGCCAGATTCTGCAGCATTGCAATGGCTACATCACACCAAAAGGATCCTTCCGCCTTACTTATGCCAGGAAGTTAGCTCACCGCGATATTAGTCGAGAATGTCAATAGAATTGTATATTCCAGTCAAATTCTATACCATTGCAATGCCTATAGCACGCCATGTGAATCCGTCTCCTTAATTATGCGGCAAAGTTAACTCATCACGATATTAGTCGAAAATGTCAATAAAATTGAATTTTCCAGTCAGATTCTATAGCAGTGCAGTTGCTGTAGCTCGCCCATAGAATCTTTCCTCCTGGTTTATGCAAGAAAGTTAGCTCACCACGATATTACTCGAAAACGTCAATAATATAGGACTTTCCAGAAAGATTCTATAGCACTGAAATGGCTATAGAACGCCAATAGCATCTTTCCTACTTATTTATGCAAGAATGGTAGCTCGTCACGATATTAGCCGAAAATGTCAATAAAATTGAATTTTCCAGTCAGATTCTGCAGCATTGCAGTCGATATATCACTCGCAAAGGATCTTTCCTCTTTACTTATTCAAGGAAGTTAGCTCGCCACGATATTAGGAGAAAATGACAACAAAATTGAATTTTTCAGGAAG
>NW_016938201.1:0-546 GCF_001483705.2 Eufriesea mexicana
TTAACATTTTTGACTAATACCGTGGAGAGCTAACTTTCTTGCACAAATAAGGATGAATGATTCGAATGGCTTGCTATAGCCTACGAAATGCTATAGAATCTGGCTGGAAAATTTATTTCTACTGACATTTTCGATTACTATCCTGGTGGCTTAACTTTCTTGCACAAATAAGGATGAATGATTCGAATGGCTTGCTATAGCCTACGAAATGCTATAGAATCTGGCTGGAAAATTTATTTAAATTGTCATTTTCGACTAATATCGTGATGAGCCTACTTTCTTGCATAAATAAGGAGGAGAGATTCTACTGGCCTGCTATAGCCATTGCAATGATATAGAATGTGTTTGGCAGAATCAATTTTATTGACATTTTCGACTAATATCGTGATGAGCCTACTTTCTTGCATAAATAAGGAGGAGAGATTCTACTGGCCTGCTATAGACATAGGAATGCTATAGAATCGTCCTGGAAAATTTATTTAAATTGTCATTTTCGACTAATATCGTGGTGAAATATCTTCCATGCATAAGTAAGTAGGAAGGATC
>NW_016938202.1:0-555 GCF_001483705.2 Eufriesea mexicana
GCATTCGAATATTGTACGAAATACTCGAATGCTGAAACAAAGAGAAATAGAATGAAAGAAATAGAATCTGGAAAAAGAAAGATAATTAAAACCTGAAACAAAAAATAATTAGTACCTGAAAGAAGAAATTATTGTTAAATTATTTACGAGAGTGGACAATGGCTACTGAATAGCCATTGATGTAGCCAACGATGATATGCAAATAAGCCAACGACGAAGCATTCGCATAGTGTACAAAACACTTGAATGCACAAACAATGAAATCTAGAATAAAAGAAATAGAATCTGAAAGAAGAAATAATTAAAACCTGAAACAAAAAGAAAGAAAATTAACGCGGTCCTTCCGAAGTCGAAGCGACAACTGGCTCGAGCCTGCACGCGGGCCTCCTTATATAGCGGCGGCCGGCCGAAGATCGGCGAAAATTTCCGAACTTCACCGATTCCTTTAAAAGTTACTTTTTCGGTATAATAACTAATAATTTATTAACTTGTTTGACTTTTATCGTTAATATACTTTGCAAACTATTTGTTATCAATGATTTTAATTTGTAATTA
>NW_016938203.1:0-1132 GCF_001483705.2 Eufriesea mexicana
TATACTCTGATCGACCCAGAGCATGCCAGGAATAGCGGTTGCAGCAGGTTAGGTTTTGTTTGGCTACGTTTGGGAATGTTACGATTAGCTAGGTTAGGAGAGATTTGCTACGACTTTTGTGCTGTACAATGCTTTTCGGTGGATTTCGGCGCTCCACTGTGATCTGACATGCCCAGCTGGGCTCAGGGAAGGACAGAAATAGTGGTCCTGGCACGTGACCCTTTGTTAGGCAACGTTTGGTTTGGTAAGGTTTGGTCAGGTTAGGATAGAATACCTTTGACTTATGTGTTATACACTGAAATGCAGCGGATGTCCGTGATATACTGCGCTGTTGAATAGTTTTTTTGGCTCTGGGGATGTCAGCAGTAATGGTGTAGGGCCGTTAGTTGGAGTCAGATTACGTTTGGTTATGCTATGTATGGTTGGGCTAGGCCAAGGCAGCTTTGACATCTGTGCCGTACACTGCTTCCCGGTGGATTTCTGCGCTCTTGTTTGACCTCACAAGCTGAGCTGTGTTCTGCGGAGGCCAGAAACTGTGGCCGCTCTGCGTTAGGTAGGGTTGGGCTATGTTAGGTTAGTTTAGGCCTGTTCGTGTTAGGATAGGATATATTTGACTTTTGTGCTGTACACTGATATGCGGTGGACTTCTGTGCTCTGCTCTACCCTAATGTGCTCTGATTGGCTCTAGGGAGACAAGCAATGGTGGTCGTGGCACGAAAGGTTGAGTTAGGTTACGTATGGTCAGGTTAGGTTAGGATAGGTTAGCGGAGGATAGCGTTGACTTTTGCGCTATACACATATATTCGGGGGATTTCTGCGCTCTGCTCTGCCTCAATATGCTCTGCCTGGCTCTGAGGATGCCAGCAATTGTGATCTCGGCACGTTAGCTTCAGATAGGTTACGTTTGGTTATGTTATGTTAGTCTGGGTTGGGGTTGAATAGCTTTGTCTTTCGTTGTATACACCGCTATTCGGTGGGTCCAGTGCTGTACTTCGCTGCGGTATGTTCCGCTTGGCACAGGGGAGGCCACCAATTGTGTTCTGGGCACGTTCGGTTGGATATCCTTGCCCTTGGTTACGTTACGTTTGGGTAGGCTAGGTTAGGATAACTTTGACTTCTGCACTATGCACTG
>NW_016938204.1:0-504 GCF_001483705.2 Eufriesea mexicana
AGAATATACTAGAGCACGTGCAGAGCCGAAATCTGCCGCATTGCAGTGTAAAGCACAAACGACTAATATAAGCCAACCGAACGTATCCTAGACTAACACAAAAAAACGTAACTGAACACCACACAACGTACCTAGACCACTACTGCTGTACTCCGCAGGGCCAACCAGAATATACTAGAGCACAGTAGAACGACGAAGTCTGCCGCATTTCAGTGTAAAACGCAATAGTCAAAGATACCCTAACCTAACCAGACATACCCTAACCTAGCCAGACATACCCTAACCTAACCAAATGAAACCAAATGTAGCCTAACTCAACGTAACGTGCAGAGAGCACAATTTACGGCCTTCCCAGACCCAAGCTGAACACATAAGACCAGAGAGAAGCACAGAAGACCACTGGAGGGCAGTGTTTAGCACAAAAGCCGAAGATATCCTCCTCTACCGTAACCATTCATGACGTACATAAACGTAACCTAACTATGCCGAACGCGTCGCGACCAC
>NW_016938205.1:0-1060 GCF_001483705.2 Eufriesea mexicana
CCATCCATACATCCATCCACTCATACATCCAACCAACCATACATCCATACATACATCAATACGCATATACGTCCATACATACATCCATACATATGTACATCCATATATACATACATCCGTGCATCCGACAATCCATACCTCAATCCATTCACACATCCGTCTATCCATACATCCATCCGTCCACACATCCACGCACCCATACATCTATCCACCCAAACATACATCCATCCATATATCCATCCATCCATACATAAAGCCATCCATAAATACATCCATCCAAACATCCATTCATCCATCCATACATCCACCCATTCATCCATCCATACATCTATCCATTAATGCATCCACCAATACATACGTCCATCCATACATCCATCCATCCATACATCCACACATCTATCCATCCATACATCCATCAAATCATACAACCATCTTTCATACATCCATGAATATATACGTCGATACACCCATACATCCGTACATCCATACATCCATACATCCATACGTTCAGACATACGTACATCCATACATCCATCCATACGCACATCCGTCCATCCACACATCTATACATCCTCACATCCATACATCCATACATATTGCCACACTTACTGCCATCCATCGATACTTCCATTCATCCATACATATAAACATCCATACATCCATACATACATAAGTCCGTCCATCCACCCCTCAATCCACCCATACATATATCCCTGCATAATTCCATCCACCGGTGCGTCCATAGATCCACCCATTCATACATACATCAATACATACATTCATACATACACCCATACATACATCCATTCATACATACACACATACACCTTCACATACATCCATACATACATCCATTCATACATCCATACATAAATCCATACATACTTCCATACAAACGTACATACCTACATCCATACACACAACCATGCGTACATGCATACATACACATATACATACATACATCCATTCATCCTGCCCTCCACACATATAACCTCCCATACATCCATCCATCTATACACCCACACATCCATACATGCATACATCCATACATATAACCATA
>NW_016938206.1:0-572 GCF_001483705.2 Eufriesea mexicana
TTCCGCGATCTGCATTCCACTAACGTGTTCTGTTACACTCTGGGGGGCCAGCAATTGATCTCGTGGCACGATAGGTTGAATGAGGTTACGTTTGGTTATGTTACGATTGGTCGGGTTAGGACAGGATAGCTTTGAATCGTTTGGTTATGTTACGATTGGTCGCGTTAGGAGAGGATAGCTTTGACTTTTGATATGTGCACGGCATTTCTGTGGACTGCTGCGCTCTACTGTGCCTTAATATGCTCTGATTGGCGCTGCGGAGGCCAGAAATAGTGGTCTCGGCGTGTTAGGCTCTGTTAATCTGCGTTCGGTTAGGCTACGTTTGGTTATCTTATGATAGAATATCTTTGACTTGTGTGCTGTACACTGATGTGCGGTGCATTCCTGCGCTCTTCACTGATCTACTATATTCTGGATGGCTCTGGGGATACCAGCAATAGCGGCTGTGGCACGTTAGGATGTGTTAGGCTACATTTGGCTAGGTCAGGTTAGTTTACGTTTGGCTATGATGGCTTTGACTTTCGTGTTATACACTGCTTTTCGGTGGATTCCTGCGCTCTACGTTGCTCTTC
>NW_016938207.1:0-704 GCF_001483705.2 Eufriesea mexicana
ACGTTGGACTACTTTTTTCACTAATAATCTAAATTCCAAAGCAATTCTGGGATGATGGATGTAGGCTACTCTATCGGATTGAGAAATTTTCTATTCATAGTACAGTACTCATTATATCCAGCAATGTGCCACTGTAGTGAATAGATTAATTAAATTCGATAACAATTCTAAAATGACAAACTATGTATCCAGAGAACCTACAGATATTACAAATTGGCGGCACAGTACTCAGTACGAGCATCATAACTCTAATGATATCTTTGCACTTCTTTGTCCACTGAGGATGTAAATTCCAGAGAAACTCCGCAATAATCATTGTATATTACGGTTATGGCTTGAGATATTTCCTATTGACACTACCGTACACACTATATCAGCCAATATACCACTGCAGTCGAAGGAAAAATCTTCTGAATTATGATTGAATTCCCATAGCGAATCTAAAAAGGCAAATACATATCCAGTGAGCCTCGAGATTTGGAAAATTGACAACAGAGTACTGAGTACAGCCATCGTCACTGTGGACTCTCCTTTGGAATATGTTGTTCACAGAGGATGTAAGTTGCAATGCAATTCTGGAATAATCAATGCATATTGCGGTTATGGCTTGAGATATTTCCTACTGACAGTATGGTACTCGTTATATCCACGGATATAGCACTGTAGGCGTTGGATAAATGTGTTCAGATATGATTTAAATTCTT
>NW_016938208.1:0-514 GCF_001483705.2 Eufriesea mexicana
TACTTGCCAGAGAATTGGTCTATTCAAAATCTGTAACCTGCTACCGTTTGGTGAATATATCGCCTAACGCTTTCAATCCAATGGCATGTACAGTGACCTACTTGCCAGAGAATAGGTCTATTCAAAATCTATAACCTGCTATAGCATGGTGAATATATGGCCTAACGCCCTCAATCCAATGGCAAGTACTACTTGCCAGAGAATAAGTCTATTCAAAACAGATAAGCTGTCACAGCTTGGTGATTAGGTCGCCTAAAGCCTTCAATCTAATGGCAAGTACAGCCTTCTAGTTGCCGGAGAATAGGTCGATTCGAAATCTATAACCTGTTATAGCATGGTGAATAGATCGCTTAACGTCTTCAATCCAATGGCAATTATAGCCATCAACTTGCCAGAAATTTGGTCTAATCAAAATCTATAATCTGTTATTGATTGGCGAATAGATCTCCTCACGCCTTCAATCCAATGGCAAGTACAGCCATCTACTTGCCGGATAATAAGTCTATTCAAAATC
>NW_016938209.1:0-234 GCF_001483705.2 Eufriesea mexicana
TGCTATAGCCATTGCAATGGTATAGAATGTGGCTGAAAAATACAATTTTGTTGACATTTTCGACTAATGTCGTGGTGACCTAACTTTCCTGCATTAGTAAGGGGGAAAGATGCTTTTTGAGTGCTATAGCCATTGCAATGGTATAGAATGTGGCTGGAAAATACAATTTTGTTGACATTTTCGACTTATATCGTGGTGAGATAACTTCCTTGCATAAGTAAGGAGGAAAGATGC
>NW_016938209.1:290-731 GCF_001483705.2 Eufriesea mexicana
TGGCTGGAAAATACAATTTTCTTGACATTTTCGACAAATATCGTGGTGAGCTAACTTCCTTGCTTAAGTAAGGAGAAAAGAATGTTTTTGAGTGCTACAGCCATTGAAATGATATAGATTGTTGCTGGAAAATACAATTTTGTTGACATTTTCGACTAATATCGTGGGGAGCTACCTTCCTTTCGTAAGTAAGGAGGAAAGATGCTTTTTGAGTGCTATAGCCATTGCAATGGTATAGAATGTGGCTGGAAAATACAATTTTGTTGACTTTTTCGACAAATATCTTGGTGAGCTAACTTCATTGCTTAAGTAAGGAGGATAGATGTTTTTTGAGTGCTATATCCATTGCAATGGAATAGAGTGTGGCTGGAAAATACCATTTTGTTGACATTTTCGACTAATATCGTGGTGAGCTAACTTCCATGCGTTAGTAAGGAGGAA
>NW_016938210.1:0-473 GCF_001483705.2 Eufriesea mexicana
CGTCCATAACGCAGCTACGGCCATACATTCCTACATCCATACATTCAAACGTCCATACATTAACACATCCGTCCATCCATACATCCATCCATCCATACATCCATACATCCACACATCCATACATCCGTAAATCCATCCATCCATGCACTCATCCATCCATATGTACATACATACATACGTCCATAGATACATCCATACATCCATTCAAACACCCATACACGCAACAATACATACATCCATAGATACATCCGTAAATGCATCCATACATACATTCACCCATACATCCATAAATGCATCCATTCGTTCGTCCACCTTTCGATACATCCATCTACTAGTACATCCATTCATACATACATCCATACATCCGTACATCCATACATCCGGACGTACGTTCATCCATACCTCAATTAATCCATACATCCATCCATCCATCCAACCATTCATCCATACATACATCCATCCATAGATCCATC
>NW_016938211.1:0-257 GCF_001483705.2 Eufriesea mexicana
CACTGCAACTCTATGAACCTCTGCGTTCTACTCCCTTCTTAAGTGCCCTTCTTGGCGGTGGGGAGATCAAGAGTATTTGTCTCGGCACGTTTGGTTGAGGTAGGCTACGTTTCGTTAGGCTATGTTAGCTGTGGTTAGGTTTGGATGGCCTTGACGTATGTGCTCACCAGTGATCATCTGTGCGCTTTTGTGCTCTACTGTGCTCTATCATATTCTGCTCATCTCTGGAGAAATCAGCAATAGTGTTGGCGGCACGT
>NW_016938211.1:358-562 GCF_001483705.2 Eufriesea mexicana
ACTCTGCTCTACTATACTCTGCTCGGCTCTAGGGAGGCCAGCGAAAGTGGTCATGGCAAGGTATGTTGTGCTAGATTACGTTTGGTTATATTACGATTGGTGATGTTAGGAGGGCATAGCACTGTCTTCTGTGCTATATGTCGCTATTCGGTGGATATCTGCGCTCTACATTGCTCTACTCCACGCTGCTCGACTCTGTGGAGG
>NW_016938212.1:0-594 GCF_001483705.2 Eufriesea mexicana
TGTAGTTAAAGGTGTGTGTATGGATGAATGTATGGATGTATGGATGGATGGATGTATTCGCGGTTGGAGGTACTGTTGGTTGGACTTATGGACGTATGCATGTGTGGATGGAAGGATGCATGGACGGATGGTTGTATGAACGGATGCATGGACGGATGGCTGTATGAACGGATGCATGGATGGATGAATGGGTGTATGGATGGATGGATTGATGGATGCATCTGTGGATGTCTGTATAAATGTATGTATCGATGCAGTTAAAGATGTATGTATGGATGATTGTATGGGTATATGTATGGATGTATGTATTGATGTATGTATGGATGTATGCATGGATGGGTGGAAGGGTGGATGGATGAATGTATGGATGTACGAATGAATGGATGTAATATGAATGTATGGATCGATGGATGTATGGATGGATGGATTATGGATCGATGAATGTATGCATGGGATGATGTGTGGATGGATGGATGTATGGAATGATGGATGTATGGATCTATGGATGTGCGGGTGGATGGATGGTTGGGTGGTAGAACTGAAGAGTGGGTGAGGGGATGGATGGAAGTCAGGATGCATGGTTGGATGGAATGG
>NW_016938213.1:0-586 GCF_001483705.2 Eufriesea mexicana
AGTACAGCCATCTACTTGCCAGAGAATATGTCTATTCAAAATCTGTAACCTGTTATAGCTTGGAGAATAGATCGCCTAGCGCCTTCAATCCAATGGCAAGTGCAGCCATGTACTTGCCAGAGAATAGGCCTATTCAAGATCTATAATCTGTTATAGCTTGGAGAATAGGTCGCCTTCCGTGTTCAACCAATGGCAAGTACCGCCATCTACTTGCCAGAGAATTGGTCTATTCAAAATCTATAACCTGTTAGAGTATGGTGAATAGATGGCCTAACGCCTTTAATCCATTGGCAAGTACAGCCATCTACTTGCCAGGGAATACGTCTTTCCAAAATCTATAGTCTGTTATAGCTTGGTGAGTAGATCGCCTACCGCCTTCAATACAATGGCAAGCACTGCCATCTACGTACCAGAGAATAGTTCTATTTAAAGTCTGTAACCTGTTATAGCTTGGAGAATAGATCGCCTAGCGCCATCAATCCAATGGCAAGCACAGCCATCTTCTTGCCAAAGAATAGGTCTGTTCAAAATCTATAACCTGTTATAGCTTGGTGATTAGATCGCCTATCGCCTGCAATCCAATGGC
>NW_016938214.1:0-997 GCF_001483705.2 Eufriesea mexicana
CGAAAAGTCGAAGCTGTCCTGTCCTAACCTAACAAAACTTAACGTAACCAAATGTAACTTACCACAACCTTACGTGCCGAGACCAGAATGGTTGGCCTGCCCAGGACCAAGCAGAGAATATTAGAGGGCAGTGGAACGCAGAAATCAGCCGAATAGAAGTGTAGAGCGCGAAAGTCAAAGCAACCCTATACTAACCCGGCCAAACGTAATATAAGCTGACGTATAGTAACCATAACTGACGTACCACGACCGCTGTTGCTGGCTTCACGTTAGCTAAGCAGCGTATAGCAGGGCAATGTAGAACGCTGAAATCGTCCGAATAGCACTGTATAGCACAAAAATAAAAGCTGTTTTAATGAAACATAGCCATACCTAACATTACGAAACGTAGCATAACTCAACCTCACGTGCCGCGACCACTATTCCTGACCCCCCGTGAGTCGAGCAGGGTACAGTAGAGCAATGTAGAGCTCAGAAATCCACCGAATAGTAGTGTATAGCTCAAAATCCTAAGCTATGCTGTCCTGACATAACCAATCGTATCATAACCAAACGCAACAGGACTCAGACTAAGTCCTGACATAACCTATCGTATCATAACCAAACGTAACAGGACTCAGACTAGCGTGCCGATACCAATACTCCTGGCCTCCTCATAGCCAAGCGGAACATACTAGGGAGTGAAAGAGCTCAGAAACCCACCGTATTGCGGTGTACAGCACAAAAGTCAAAGCCACCATAACCAAACTTAACCTAATCTAACCAAGCCGTAAGTAACCTAACTCAACCAAACGTGAGACGACCGGCGTTGCTGACCACCCCAGAGAGAAGCAGATGCTAGTCGAGCAACGCAGGGTGCAGATGTCGCCCAAATAGCAGTGTGAAGCACAAAAGTCTACGTTACACAAACCAAACTTAACCTGACGTAGTCAAACGAAGCGTAACGTAACCCAACCTAGCGTGTCGAGACCACTGTTGTTGCCCCCCCGTGATTTCG
>NW_016938215.1:0-479 GCF_001483705.2 Eufriesea mexicana
TTTATGGAACTACGGAAGTGGGGATGTATGAATGAATGTATGTACGTATGGATGGATGTACGGCTGGATCTATTTATGGATGGATGAATGGGTGGATGTATGTATGGATGTATGCATGGATGTATGTATGGATGCATTAGCGGATGTACCTGTGGATGTATGTGTGGTTGAGTGTATGGGCGTATGCATTGATGTATGTATTTAAGAATATATGGATGTACGGAGGCATGGATGAATGCATTTTTGTGTGGACGAATGGATGGGTGAATGGCCGGAAGAATGGATGTATGTATGGATGCTTCTATGGATGAATGTATGGATGTATGAATCGATGTATGCATTGAATGTACGGATGTATGTATGGATGTATGGATGTACGCATGTATGGTTTTGCGGATGAATGGATGACTGGATGAATGGAAGGATGCATGGATGTACGAATGTATGGATATACGTATGTATGAATGTATGGATGTATG
>NW_016938216.1:0-572 GCF_001483705.2 Eufriesea mexicana
TGCAATGCCGAAGAATCTGGCTGGAAAAATCAATCTTATTGACATTTACGACTAATATGGTGGTGAGCTAACTTTCTTCCATTAATCAGGTGGAAAGATTCTGTTGGCATGCTATAGGCATTGCAATGCTATAGAATCTTGCTGGAAAATTCAATTTTATTGTCATTTTCTGCTAATATCGTGGTGATCTAACTTCCTTCCCTAAGTAAGGTGGAAAGATCCTTCTGGAGTGCTATAGCCATTGCATTGCAGGAGAATCTGGTTGGAAAGATCAATTTTATTGACATTTTCGACTAATGTGGTGCGCTAACTTTCTTGCATAAACATGGAGGAAAGATTATCTTGGCAAGCTATAACCATTGCAATGCAATAGGATCTGGCTGGAAAGTTCAATTTTATTGACATTTTCGACTAATATCGTGGTGAGCTAACTTTCCTCCATAAACAAGGAGGAAAGATTCTATTGGCGTGCTATAACCATTGCAGTGCTATAGAATCTGGCCGGAAAATTCAATTTTATTGACATTTTCGACTAATATCGTGGTGAGCTAGCACCCTGGCATAAGTATGGT
>NW_016938216.1:1592-2225 GCF_001483705.2 Eufriesea mexicana
AATATCGTGGTGAGTTAACTTTCTTGCATAAATATGGAGGAAAGATTCTATTGTCGTGCTATTGCCTTTGCAATGCTATAGAATGTGGTTGGAAAATTCAATTTTATTGACATTTCCGACAAATATCGTGGTGAGTTAACTTTCTTGCATAAATATGGAGGAAAGATTCTATTGTCGTGCTATTGCCATTGCAATGCTATAGAATCTAGCTGGAAAATTAAATTTTATTGACATTTTCGACTATTATCTTGGTGAGATAGCTTTCCTGAATAAACATGGAAGAAAAATTCTATTGGCGAGTTATAGCCACTGCAATGCTATAGAATCTGGATGGAAAATTCAATTGCATTGACATTCTCGACTAATATCGTGGTGAGCCAACTGCCTTGCATAAGGAAGGAGGGTAGATCCTTATGGCCTGCTATAGCCATTGCGGTGCTGCAGAATCGGGCTGGAAAGTTCTATTTTATAAACATTTTCGACTAATATCATGGTGAGCCATCTTCCATGCATGAGTATGGAGGGAAGAGCCTTTTGGCGTGCTATAACCATTGCGATGCAGTAGAATCTTGCTGGAAAATTCAATTTTATTGACATTTTCGACTATTAGCGTGGTGAGCCAACTTCTTTGCA
>NW_016938217.1:0-223 GCF_001483705.2 Eufriesea mexicana
CCAGGGCACAGTAGAGGGCAAAGATCCGCCGAACAGCGGAGTACAGCGCAAAAGATATCTCTAACATGACCAAACAAAGCGTAACCCACCCTAACCGAACATAACCTGAATCAACATAACGAGCGGAGGCCACTGCTGCTGGCCTTGCCTGTGGTAAGCTGAAAATATTTGAGCACTGTAGGGCGCAGTAGTCCACCTGGTAGCAGACTGTAGCTCTAAAGCC
>NW_016938218.1:0-1444 GCF_001483705.2 Eufriesea mexicana
TTATTTATGAAAGAAAGATAGCTCACCACGATATTAGTGGATAATGTCAATAAAATTGAATATGCCGTCCAGATTCTATAGCTTTGCAATGATTAGAGCACGCCAACAAAATGTTTCTTCCTTACTTACGCAAGGAAGTTAGCTTACCACGATATTAGTTGAAAATGTCGACAAAATTGTATTTTCCAGCCACATTCTATATCATTGCAATGGCTATAGCACTGAAAAGGCATCTTTCCTCCTTACTTACGCCAGGAAGTTAGCTCACCATGATATTACTCGAAAATGTCAATAAAATTGGACTCTCCAGTCGCAATCTAAACCATTGCAATGGCTACAGCTCGCCAATAGGATCTTTCCTCCTTGTTTATGCATGAAAGTTAGCTCACCACGATATTAGTCGAAAATGTCAACAATATTGAATATTCCAGGACGATTATATAGCTTTGCAATGCCAATAGCACACCAATTGAGTCTTTCCTCCGTATTAGTGCAAGAAAGTTAGCTCACCACGGTGTTCGTAGAAATTGTCAATAAAATTGTATTTTCCAGCAAGATTCTATAGCAGTCCAATGGCTATAGCACGCCAATAGAATCTGTCCCCCTTTTTTATGCAATAAAGTTTGCTCACCACGATATTAGTCGAGAATGTCAATAAAATCGAATTTTTCAGAAAGATTCTATAGCTTTGCAATGCCTTTTGCACGACAACAGAATCTTTTCTCCTTATTTATGCATGAAGGTTAGCTCACAACGATATTAGTCGAAAATGTCAATAAAATTGTATTTTCCAGCAAGATTCTACAGGACTTCAATGGCTATAGCACACCAACAGAGTCTTTCCACCTTACTTACGCAAGGAAGTTACCTGACCACGATATTGTTCGAAAATGTCAACAAAATTGTATTTTCCAGCGACATTCTATATAATTGCAATGGCTGTAGCACTCAAAAAGCATCTTTCCTCCTTACTTACACTAGGAAGGTAGCTCCGCACGATATTAGTCGAAAATGTCAACAAAATTGTATTTTCCAGCCACATTCTATATCACTGCAATGGCTATAGCACTCAAAAAGCATCTTTCGTCCTTACTTATGCAAGGAAGATAGCTCACCACGATATTAGTCGAAAATGTCCATAAAATTGAACTTTCCAGTCACATTCCAAAGCATTGCAATGGCTACAGCTCGCCAATATGATCTTTCCTCCTTGTTTATGCATGAAAGCTAGCTCACCACGTTATTAGTGGAAAATGTCGACAAAATTGCACTTTCCAGCCAGATTCTTTAGCATTGCGACGGCTGTAGCACGCCAATTGAATCTTCCCTCCATATTTATACAATAATGTTGGCTCTCCACGATATTAGAAAAAAAATGTCGACAAAAGTGAATTTTCCAGGAAGGTTCTATAGCTTTGCGATGCCTATAGCACGCAAATAGAAC
>NW_016938219.1:0-770 GCF_001483705.2 Eufriesea mexicana
CGAAAATGTTAATAAAATTGAATTTTCGAGACAGATTCTGTAGTATTACAATGGCCATAGCTGTCTAATAGAATCTTTCCTCCGTATTTATGCAAGAATGTTAGCTCACCACGATATTAATCGAAAATGTCAATAAAACTGAATATAGCAGCCAGATTCTATAGCACTGCAATGGCTATGGCACGCCAATATAATCTTTCGTCCATTTTCATCGAAGAAATTTAACTCAAGACGATATTAGACGAAAATGTCAATAGGATTGAATTTTCCAGACAGCTTCTAACATTCTATAGAATTGCTATGGCTATAACACGCCAATAGATTTCTTCCTCCTTATTTATACAAGAATGTTAGCTCACCACGATATTAGTCGAAAATGTCAATGAAATTGAATTTTCGTGACAGATGCTTCAGCGTTGCAATGGCTATAGCACTCCAAAAGATTCTTTCCCCATTATTTATGCAAGAAAGTTAGCTCGCCACGATATTTGTCGAAAATGTCAATAAAATAAAATTTTCCATCCATATACTATAGAATTGCAATGGCGATTGCACGCCAATAGAATCTTTCGTCCACATTCATCCAAGAAATTTAGCTAACCACGATATAAGACGAAAATGGTAATAGAATTGAATTTTCCAGACAGATTCTATATCATTGCAATGGCTATAGCTAGCCAGTAGAATCTTTCCTCCTTACACATAAAAGGATGTCAACTCACCACGATATTAGCCTATAATATCAATAAAATTGAATTTTACATACATAT
>NW_016938220.1:0-375 GCF_001483705.2 Eufriesea mexicana
TCCAGTGGTAAGTATAGCCATCTACTTATCAGAGAACAGATCCATTCAGAATCTATAGCCTGTCATAGCTTGGTGAATAGACCATCTAACACATACAGTCCAGTGGTAAGTATAGCCATCTACTTACTAGAGAACAGATCCATTCGGAATCTATCGCCTGTTATAGCTTGGTGAATAGAACATCTAACGCCTACAGACCTGTGGTAAGTATAGCCATCTACTTACCAGAGAACCCAGCCATTCAGAATCTATAGCCTGTTATAGCTTGGAGAATGGATCATTTAACGCCAACAGTCCAGTAGTAACGATAGGCATCTACTTACCGGAGAACAGATCCATTCAGAGTCTGTAGCCTGTTATAGCTTGGGGAATAGA
>NW_016938221.1:0-1130 GCF_001483705.2 Eufriesea mexicana
AAGTGAATGGTTTAATCCAGAAGATGCAGTCCTGTAGTGGTGGCCGCAAACACTATGGTTATGCCAATTGGTAACTTCACGAGCCAAAATCATGTGCCCTTTGTCATTCTAGATCTGCTATAGGATCAACATCACAATTGAACATGGAAAGTAACGGCTACAACGCTCTGTTGGTGGATGTACTAAGCAACGTAGGGTCAGCTGTAAATGTCTGTAACCATAACCGTATTATTCATTGATTATTCTAGATTTGCAATTACAATTATATTATCAGGAAGCCACTTAGTCCATAGGTTGAAGTACCGCGAAGCTGGCTAAATATTCGTCACTAGTCGTCAATTGTTAATGCATCGAGTCGTAAAGGTTCAGCCCTCTGCCACACTAGAATTGCAAAAGAACCTTAATCGTCACTGAACAGAACAATGCAACGGCTACATCGCTCTGTTGATGGATGCACTAAGATCTGCATATACATCTATTAATATCTCTATCCGTAGCAGTACTATTCATTGATTATTCCAGACTTGTTGTTTAACTAACATCATCAGTGAAGAATTAGTCCAACGGTTAAGGCACTATGGCCATGGCTGTGCTCACTACTCTTTCGTCATTTGCAAATGTCTCTAGCGATAAAGGGCCAGTCCTTCCCATTCTAGAAGTGCAATAGAATTTATGTAGTGTCACAGGACAGCAGTTTAATCCAGTGGCTGCTGTATTGGGACAACGGTATTACTCAGTGCCGTTATGGAAATTGCTAACGTCTTGAGCTCTAACGGATGCGTTCTTTGTCATTCTAGAGATGCAATATAATCTGCATCATCAGTGTACAGGATTTTTCGGCGGCTACAGTCCTCTGTTGATGGATTTACTAAGTACCTTCCTGTCAAATATGAATATCTATAGACATACCCTTATCATATATTGGTTATTCTAGAGTTGCAGTGGAATCTATATCATCATTGATCAAAGTATTCCAACGGCTCCAGTACTGTGATTATGGCCGCACACTGTTCAGTGTTCTCATTTGTTCGTATCTCGAGCGATTATGAGTCTATGAGCGATTATGGGTCTGTCCTCTTTCGTACTAGAATCCCTGTACATTCTAAACCATGAATAAGCGGATTAATCCA
>NW_016938222.1:0-919 GCF_001483705.2 Eufriesea mexicana
CACAACCGAACGTGCCGAGACCTCAATTGTTGGCAACCCCACAGCCAAGCAGAGCAAATTATGGCACAACGTAGAGCAGAAGTTCACCGGATAGCATTATATAACACAAAAGTCAATGCTATCACCTCCAACACTAGTCAAACGTAACACAGCCAAACGTAGCTTAAATGAAACTAACGTGCCGGGACCACTGTTCCTGGCCTCCCCGTTGCCGAGCAGAGTATTGTAGAGCACAATAGGGCGTAGAAATCCACCGAATTTCAGTGTATCTCACGAAAGCCAGAGCTATGCAGGTCGAATCCAAACTAACGTGACATAACCAGACGTAACCCAACTGAATCTAACGTGCCATGACCGCTATTGCTGGCATGCGCAGGGCCAAATCCATAGAATCGCAGCGTATATCGGAAAGGTCAAAGGTACCTGAACCAATCCCAAACAAAGGGAACACAACCGAACATAGCCTAACTCAACTTGACGTGCCGAGACCGCTATTCCCGTCCTCCCCAGAGATTAGCAGGGCATGCTAGAGCACAGTAGATCGCAGAGGTCCACCGAATAGCAGTGTACAGCACAATAGTTAAAGCTGCACTCGCCAGACTTAGCCTGGCCCTACACAACCGAACGTAACCTCACTCAACTTATCGTGCGGAGACAACTACTGATGGCCCCCACAGATCCAGCACAGCACATTAGTGGAAAGTAGGGCCCAGAAATCCATAGAATTGCAATGTACGTCTGAAAAGTGAAGCTACCCAAACAAAGCCCAAACAAACGGAACATAGCCAAACATACAATAACTCGCACTAACGTGCCAAGGCCACTATTACTGGCATGCCCAGAATCAAGCAGGATGTAGTAGAACAACGCAGGGCGTAGAAATCCACCAAATAGCAGTGCTTAGCACAAATAGCCTAAG
>NW_016938223.1:0-676 GCF_001483705.2 Eufriesea mexicana
ATAAGGAGGGTAGATTCTACTGGCGTGCTATAGCCATTCATTGCTATAGCATCCAGATGGAAATTTCAATATTATTGACATTTCCGACTAATATTGCGGTGAGGTAGCTTTCTTTCATAAATAAGGATGAAGGATTCAATTGGCGTGCTATAGCCATCGCAATGCTATAGAATATGCCTGGAAAATTTAATTTTATTGACATTTTCGACTAATATCGTGGTGGGCTAACAAAAAGCTAACTTTCTTGCATAAATAAGGAGGAAAGGTTCTATTGGCGTGCTATTACCATTGCAACGCTATAGAATCTTCCTGGAAAATTCAATTTTATCGACATTTTCGACTAATGTCGTAGTGTGCTATCTTCCTTACATATATAAGGAGGAAAGAATCTATTGGCGTGCTATGGGCATTGCACAGCTATAGAATACAGCTGGAACGTTCAATTTTATTGACATTTTCGACTAATATCGTGGTGAGCCACCTTTCTTGCATATATGAGAATGAATAATTCTATTGGCGTGCTATAGCCATTGCATTGATACAGAATGTGGTTGGAAAATACAAATTTATTGACATTTTCGTCCAACATCATGGTGAGCTATTTTTCTTTCACAAATAAGGAGAAAGGATTCAATTGGCGTGCTATAGCCGTCGCAATGCTATAGAATATGGATGG
>NW_016938224.1:0-630 GCF_001483705.2 Eufriesea mexicana
TCAGCTTGTGTCTGTGAACGCCGGGAGTAGTGTTCTCGGCACGTTAGGTTGAGTTATGATATGCTTGATTTTGTTAGGTTTGGTCGGGCTTGATTAGGATAGCTTTGACATTTGTGCTATACACTTCTATTCGTACGATTCCAGCGTTCTACATTGCTCTGCTATACTCTGCTTAGCTGTCGTGATGCCAGCAATAGCGGTCGCGGCACGTCAGGTTGTGTTCCGTAACGCCAACTCATGATACGTTTGGTTAGGTTAAGATAGTATAACATTGACTTTTGTGCTATACACTGCCATGCTGTGGACTTCTACGCTCTTCTTCGATCTAATATTTCCTGCTCTGATCTGGGAAAGCCAGAAATTGTGACCGCGCCGCGTTAGGCTGTGTTATGTTACGTTTGGTTAGATTAGGTTTGCTCCGGTTAAGTTCGGATACCATTGACTTTCGTACCATACACCGCCGTCCTATGGACCTCTGCGTTATAGTATCCTCCAGAATGCCCTGCTTTGCGATTGGAGGCCAGCAATAGTGGGATAGGCACGTTAGGTTGAGATTGGTTACGATTTGTTTGTTTAGGGTAGGTCAGGTTTGGTTAGGATATTCTTTACTTTTCAGCTTTACACATCAAT
>NW_016938225.1:0-587 GCF_001483705.2 Eufriesea mexicana
GTGAAATGTCTTCCATGCATAAGTAAGGAGGAAAGATCCTTTTGGAGTGCTTTTGAGATTGCAGTGTCGTAGAATCTGGCTGGAAAATTCAATCTTATAGACATTTTTGACTAATATCGTGGAGAGCTAACTTTCTTGCACAAACAAGGTGGAAAGAATCTATTGGCGTGCTATAGCCATTTCAATGCTATAGAATCTGGCAGGAAAATTCAATCATATTGACATTTTTGAATAATTTCGTGATGAGCTAACCTCCTTGCATAGGTAAGAAGGAAAGATACTTTTGGCGTGGCTATAGGGTTTGCAATGCTATAGAATCCGGCTGGAAAGTTCAATACTATTGACAGTTTCGGCTCTTATCGTTGTGAGCTATCTTTCTTGCCTAAATAAGCGGGGTAGACTCTATTCACGTGCTATAGACATTGCAATGCAGTAGAATCTGGCAAGGCTGGAGAACTCAATTTTGTTGACATTTCTGAATAATATCGTGGAGAGCTAATTATCTTGCATAAATAAGGCCGAATGATTCTATTGGCATGCTATAGACGTTGCAATGATATAGAATATGGTTGGAAAATTCAATTTTA
>NW_016938226.1:0-318 GCF_001483705.2 Eufriesea mexicana
GCTAACTTTCTTGCATAAATAAGGAGGAAAGATTCTGTTGACGTGCTATAGCCATTCCAATGCTATAGAACCTGTCTGGAACATTCATTTTTAATGACTTCTTCGGATAATTTTATGGTGAGCTAAGCTCCTTGCATAAATAAGAAGTAAATATTCTATTGGAGCGCTATGGCCATTGCAGAGCAATAGAATATTGCTGGAAAGCTCAATTTTATTGACATTTTCGAATAATATCGTGGTGAGCTAACTCTCTTCTATAAATATGGACGAATTAATCTATTGGCGTGCTATAGCCATAGCAAAGGTATAGAATCTGGC
>NW_016938227.1:0-729 GCF_001483705.2 Eufriesea mexicana
ATTCGTTGGCATTGCGATGGCAATAGCACGCCAAAAGAATCTTTCCGCCTTATTTACGCAGAAGAGATAGTTAACCACTATATTAGTCGAAAATCTAAATAAAATTGAATCTGCCGGGCACATTCTATATCATTACAATGGTTATTGCCCGCCAAAAGTATCTTTCCTCCTTATTTGAGCAAGAAAAGTAGCGCACCACAATATTATTCGAGAATGTCAATAAAATTGAATTTTCCGGCCAGATTCTATAGCATTGCAATGGTTGTAGCTTGCCAATATAATCATTCCTCCTTGTTTATGCAAGAAAGTTTGCTCACCACAGTATTAGACGAAAATGTCAATAAAATGAATTTTCCAGCCGGATTCTGCAGCATTGCAACGGCTATAGCACGCAAAAAGTATCTTTCCTCCATACTTATGCAAGGAAGCTGTCTAAGGAAGCTGTCTCGCCACGATATCAGTCGAAAATGTCAATAAAAATGAATTTTCCAGCCAGATCATATACCATTGCATTGGTTACAGCTTGCCAATATAATCTTTCCTCCTTGTTTATGCAAGAAAGCTAGCTCACCACGATATTTGTCGAAAATGTCAATAAAATTGAATTTGCCGGCACATCCTATACCATTGCAATGGCTATAGCACGCCAGTAGAATCGTTCCCCCCTATTTTTGCAATACAGTCATCTCACCACAATATTAGACGAAAATGTCAGTAAAATGAATTTTC
>NW_016938228.1:0-579 GCF_001483705.2 Eufriesea mexicana
GTATTATCTAGAGAATTGTTGGAGATGATGTAAAATCATGGACGATCGAGAATTGATATACTGAAGGACCGGGGTTCGATTCCCGTCCATAGTTTTGATTATTCTTTTAAATATATTTTTTGTTTTGTTTTTATTTTTCGCTTACGAAAACATTGTAAATACACAATTACAAATAACGTTTCTTAATAAAAAAATTTATTCTTTACGCTTCCTTATGCTAGTTTATATTTATTACGAAATAATAATATTATGTAAGAAAAATACTTTTCTATAGCAATATTGTTTACTGCAGGAAATACAAAACCTATCGCTCATGTAAGTATTAATTATTAAATTAAACATCCTATAAGAATGTTGCCTATAATTTCAACTTTGCTGTGCAGCTATAAATTTTCATGAATTAATTAACTCATGAATTAATTACAAAAACATGGCAATTTATTAATTTTCTACTGTCGTATTGGTATCTAGTATCCAGTTCGAATACAAATTTTACCGCCTGCGATCAGCGCCATAAATGATTTTGGAATAGTTTCTTAAATAGTTTACTAACTCTGGTTACGTGCATCTAATATATTT
>NW_016938229.1:0-612 GCF_001483705.2 Eufriesea mexicana
TCCATGCATCCGTACATCCATACATGCGTACATAAATAAATCCATACATACATAACTCAAATACATCCATAAAATCAAATATCCATGCATACATACATCCATACATCCACACAACCACCCACCCATACATGCATCCATCCATACATCCATACATCCACACACCCATACATCCATAATTCCATTCACCCATTCACTCATCCATCCATACATACATCCAAACATACATCCATACAATCGTCCGTGCGTACATCAACACATACATCCATACATACTGCCATACATACATCCATACAAACATCTATACGTATATACATACATCCACCCATCCATACATCCATCCATTCATCCATACACCCATCCACGCATACACGCACCCGTTCACCCACCCATCCATTCATTCATTCTTCCATCCAATTCCATCCATCCATACATCTGCACATCTATAGATTCACGCATCCATACATCCATATAACCATAAACATATCCATTCACACACCCATCCATGTTTACATCCATACATCCACACCACAATACACCCATAAACCCGTCCATTCGTACATCCATCATTCGATACAACCGTCCATCCATCCATCCATACATATATAAATCCAT
>NW_016938229.1:789-1071 GCF_001483705.2 Eufriesea mexicana
CCATCCACCCCGCCATGCATCCATACACATATCAACACATACATCCATACATACTGCCATACATACATCCATCCATACATCCATTCATCCACACACCCATACATCCATAAATCCATCCACCCATACACACATCCATCCATATATACACCTATACATACATCCATACATGAATACACAAACCCATACACTCACCCATGCATACATGCATAGACACATCCGCACACACATCCATACATACATCCATACATCCACCCAAACATACATCCACCCATCCATACATCC
>NW_016938229.1:1093-4331 GCF_001483705.2 Eufriesea mexicana
ATCCATCCATCCATCCATCCATCCAAAATCCATCGAACCATACATCCATCAATGGATACATCTTTACACATATATATCCATGCATACATACATACATACGTAGATCCGTCCATCAATACCTCAATCCATCCATACATCCATCAATCGACACAGCCATCCGTCCAAACATCCATCCATCCATACGACCATCCTTCGATACATCCATCCATCCATACATCCACCCATCCATACACCGGTCGATCCATACATCCATCCATCCATACATCAACCCAACAATCCATCCATCCATCCAGACATACATACATACATGAATACATGCGTCCATACATACACCCATACTTACATCCATACAAACATCCATACATACATCCATGCATACATCCATACATTCATCCATACATTCATCCATACATACATCCATACATCCACACATCCATACATCCATAAGTCCATCCATCCATACCTCCGTCCATTCATACATCCATCAATCCATACATCCATACATATATACATCCATCCATTCATACATCCATACATGTATCCATGCATCCATACGTCAATCCATCCATACATCCGTTCATCCATACATCCATCCACCCATCCACCCATCCATCCATGCATCCATAGAGACATCAATACATACATCCTTACATACACCAATACATTCATCCATACATACATCCATAGATACATTCTTACATACATCCATACATACATCCATACATACATCCATACATACATCCATACATACATCCATACATACATCCATACATCCATACACAAACCCATACACTCACCCATGCATACATGCATAGACACATCCGCACATACATCCATACATACATCCATACATCCACCCACACATACATCCGTACATTCGCCCTTCCATACACGCATCCATACATCCATCCATCCATCCACCCATCCATAAATCCATCTAACCATACATCCATCCATCCATACATCCTTACATATATACATCCATACATACATACATACATACGTAGATCCGTCCATCCATACATCTATCCATCCATACATCCATCTATCGACACAGCCATCCGTCCATACATCCATCCATCCATACAACCATCCTTCCATACATCCATCCATCCATACATCCACCCATCCATACACCGATCGATCCATACATCCATCCATCCATACATCAACCCAACAATCCATCCATCCATCCAGACATACATACATACATGAATACATGCGTCCATACATACACCCATACTTACATCCATACAAACATCCATACATACATCCATACGTACATCCATATACACACCCATACATACATCCATAGATGTATACTTACAAGCATCCGTACATAAATCCATACATCCATCCATACATGCATCCATACATACGATCTTCCATACACGCATCCATACAACCATACATACATTCTTACATACATCCATCATACATCCGTACATACATCCATATCCATACATACATCCATACATACATCAATACATCCATACACAAACCCATACACTCACCCATACATACATGCATAGACACATCCGCACATACATGCATACATACATCCATACATCCAACCACACATACATCCGTACATTCGCCCTTCCATACACGCATCCATACATCCATTCATTCATCCACCCATCCAAAATCGTTCTAACTGTTCATCCATCCATCCATACATCCTTACATATATACAACCACACATACAAACATACATACGATGATCCGTCCATCCATACATCTATCCATCCATACATCCATCTATCGACACAGCCATCCGTCCATAAAACCATCCTTCCATACATCCGTGCATTCATACGTCCATCCACACATACATCTATCCATCCATACATCCATCCATCCATACATCCATCCATCCATACATCCATCCATTCAGACATCCATACATCCATACATATACACATCCATGCATCCATACATCCGTACATCCGTCCATCCATACATCTACATCCATCCATACAACCATTCATCCATACATACGTTCATCCATACGTCCACCGTTCTACACATCCATCCATCCATACATCCACCCATCGAACATCCATCGAACCATTCATCCATCGATCGATACAAGCACCCATCCGTGCATCCATCGATCCAAACATCTATCCATCCATACATCCATACATACATATATACATACATGCATTCAAACATCCAAACATACATCCATCCAAACATCCATCCATCCATACACCCATACATCCATACGTCCATACATCCATACATATACACATCCATTCATCCATACATCCGCACATCCGTCCATCCATTCCTCAAGCCATCCATACATCCATCCATACATACATCCACCCATACATATATACATCGAACCATACATCCATCCATTCATACTAGCACCCACCCATACATCCTTCGATCCACACATCTATCCATACATACATCCATACATATATACATCCATACATCCACACATCCGTACATCCATACTTCCACACATTCATGCATCCATAAATTCGTCCAACCATACAACCTTACATCCATACATACATACACGCTTCCGTACAACCGTCCATCCATACCTCAATGCACCCATACATCCATCCATCCATACAACCATTCTTCCATACATAAATCCATACATACGTCCACCTTTCTACACATCCATCCATCCATACATCCAGCCATCCATACATCCATCGAACCATACAACCATCGATCCATACAAGCACCCATAACATACATACATATATACATCCATACATCCACACATCCATACGTCCAATAATCCGTCCATCCATACAACCATCCATCCATACATACAATCATGCGCACATCCACACATCCATACACACACCCATACACACATCCATGCATACAACAATCCAAACATCCATACATACATCCATACACACACCCATCCATACGTCCATATATATATCCATACATACATCCGTACATACATCCATACATGCATAAATCCATACATGCATACATCCATACATCCATCCATCCATGCATCCATCCGTCCATCCATCCATGCATCCATACACACGTCAGCACACAGATCCATACATACACGCATACATTCGTCCATACATACACACATACATACATTCTTACGTACATCCATACATACATCCACACATACATCCGTACATACATCCGTTCTTCCGTCCATCCACCCAAACATTCATCCATCCATACATACATCCAAACATACATCCATACATACATGCATACATACATGCATACA
>NW_016938230.1:0-287 GCF_001483705.2 Eufriesea mexicana
CTATTCAAAATCTATAATCAGTTATAGCTTGTTGAATAGATCGCCCAACGCCTTCAATCCAATAGCAAGTGCAGCCTTCTGCTTGCCATAGAATAGGTCTATACAAAGTATATAATCTGTTGTAGCTTGGTGAATAGGTCGCCTAACGCCTTCAACCAATGGCAAGCACAGCCATGTACTTGCCAGGGAATAGGTCTATTCAAGGTCTGTAATCCGGTATAGCATGGTTAATAGGTCGCCCAGCGTCTTCAACCAATGCCAAGGACAGCCATCTACTTGCCAGAGAA
>NW_016938231.1:0-2184 GCF_001483705.2 Eufriesea mexicana
CACCCATCTATACATCCATACATACATCAGCCCATATGTCCATACATACACTCATACATTCATCCATACATACTTCAATACATACATCATTACATACATCCATACATGCATCCATACACAAATCCATACGAACATCCACACAAACATGCATACATACATCCATACATACAACCATGCATACATGCATACATACATCTATACATACATCCATACATACATCCATCCATACATCCATACATCCACACATATACACATCCATAAATCCGTCCAACCATACGACCATACATCCATACATACATCCATACGTTCATCCACACATACATACATATATCCATCCATACATCCATACATCCACACATACGCATATCCATCGAACCATAGACCCATACGTTCATACACCAATACATCCATTAATCCATCCATCTATACATCCATCCATCCGTACATACATCCATCCGTACATTCATCCATCCATACATCCACCCATCCATACATCCATCGATCCATACATCATTACAACTGTCCGTCCATCCATCCATCCATACATCCATGCATACATCAATACATACATCCATACATACACAAATACATTCGTCCATACATACATCCATACGCACATCCTTCCATACATCCGTACATACAGGCATAGACATATCCATACATACATCCGTACATACATCCATACAACCATCCATCCATACATCCATCCCTCCATACAAACATACATCCATACTCCCATACATCCATACATATATACAACCATACATCCATACATCCGTACATATATCCATGCATACATCCATCCACCGTTGCGTCCTTCCATCCATTCATTCATACATAAATCCATCCATAAATACATCCATCCGAACATCCGTTCATCCACCCATACATTCATTCATTCATTCATCCATCCATAAATGCATCCATCCATACATACGTACATCCATACATTCATCCATCCATACATCCATACACACATCGATACATGCATCAATACGTTCGTCCATACATTCATCCATCCATACATTCATCCATGTATCCACACATCCATATATCCATAAATCCATCAAACCGTTCTTCCATCCATCGATACACCCATCCATCCATACACCCATGCATACATGAATACATGCATCCATTCATCCAGACGTATATACAACCATACATCCATACATCCATGCATATATCCATGCATACGTCCATCCACCGATGCGTCCATCCAGCCATCCATTCATACATAAATCCATCCATAAATACATCCATCTAAACATCCAATCGATACAGCCATTCATCCATACATCCATACATACATCAATACATACATCCATCGACCCATACATCCATACATATATACATCCATGCATAAATCCATACATACATCCATACAAGCATCCGCACGTACATCCATACAACCATACATTCATGCATCCATTCGTCTGTACATAAATACATACATGCATCCATATATACTGCCATCCACACATGCAACCATCCATACATCCATCCATCCATACACCAATACATCCATGCATCCATACATCCATACATATATGCATCCATACATTAATACATCCGTACATCCGTCCATCCATAACTCAACCCATGCATACATCCATTCATCTATACAACCATTCAGCCACACATACATCCATCCATCCATCCATCCATACATACATCCACCCACCCATACATCCATCGAACCATACATCCATCCATTCATACAAGCACCCATCCATACAACCATCGATCCATATATCTATCCATCCATACATCCATCCATCCATACAATCATACATCCACACATCAATATATCCATCCATCCATCCATCCATCCATACATCCACCCTTCCATACATCCATCGAACCATACATCCATCCACTCATACAAGCACCCATCCATACATACATCGATCCCTACATCAATACATCCGTACATCCATCCATCCATGCATTCTTACATCCGCACATCAATATAACCATTCATCCATATATCCAACCAACGATACATATATCCATACATACATGCGTACATACATCCATACATCCATCCATCCATACATCCATCCATCCATCCATCCTTACATCCATACATCCATCTATCCGCATATCCGTCCAACCATTCATCCATACGTTCATACATCCATACATGCATAAATCCATCCATCCATACATACACCCATACAT
>NW_016938232.1:0-451 GCF_001483705.2 Eufriesea mexicana
TGGTCCGACGAGCTGGGGGTCTCGCGCGAGGAGTTGTGCCGTGCGGTAGTTAGGATAGGGGCGAGGAGCACCGGACGGCATCCCATGCCGAGCCTTGCACTGGCTGTGGAAGCGTGGGGTGGCCGTGTGCGACGGCTGTTCGACAGCTGCCTCAGGACCGGTCGCTTCCCGGCATGTTGGAAGAGAGCGAGGGTCTTGCTGATCCCGAAAGTAGGGAAGCCGCCGAACTCTCCGAAGGCATATCGGCCGATATGCCTGCTCGACGAGGCGGGCAAGCTTTTCGAGCGCGTTCTAGCTGCCCGCTTCCGAGAGCATTTAACGGACGTGGGTCCCGAGCTCAGCGTCAGCCAGTTCGGATTCCGGCATGGTCGGTCGACGATCGACGTGATCAAGCGCATTCGTACCCTGTCGGAGGCTGCCGTCGACCGTGGCGGAGTGGTGCTGGCAGTCG
>NW_016938232.1:932-5689 GCF_001483705.2 Eufriesea mexicana
GTTTCCCGCACGTTAGGTTATGTTACATTGCGTATGGTTGTATTACGTTTGGACATGATAAGATGGGGGATATTTGACTTTTGTTCTGTACACTGTTTTTCGTTTGACTTCTCCTACATACATTCTCTAGTATACTCTGCTAGGCTCTGGGGACGCCAGTAATGGTGGTCCCGGCACGATAGTTTCATTTAGGCTACATTTGGTTATGTTACGCCTTGAATGGGTAGGGGAGCATAGCATACACTTTTGTGCTCCACGCTTCTAGTTGGTAATTTCTGCACATCACTGAGATCAAGTGTGCTGTGCTTTGCTCTCGGGAGGACTGAAATAGCGGCCGCGGCGCGTTAGGTTGGATTAGGCTACGTTTGGTAAGGTCAAGTTTGTTTACGTTAGGTTCGGATAGTTTTGGCCTTCTCGACATAGACACCTAATTGGTGAGTTTCTGCGCTCTGCTGTGCCCTACCATGCTCTGCTCGACGATGGGGAGGCCAGCAATAGTGGGCGCAGCACGTTAGGTTGTGTTAGGTTGCATTTGGTCATGTTATGATTGGTTGGGTTAGGAGAGGCTAGCTACGGCTTTTGTGCTACACAATGCTGTTCGGAGACTTCAACGCCCGGCTGTGATCTGATATGTTCAGCTTGACTCTGTGAAAGGCAGCAGTTGCGTTCTTGGCACGTTAAGCTGTGTTCTTCAACGTTTGTCTTGGTTATGTTTTGTCAGGTTAGGTTAGGGTATGTTTGCCTTTTGTAGTATACACTGAAACGCCGCGAATGTATCTGATCTATTGTGCCGTAGTATATTCTGCACTACCCTGGGGAGGACAGTAATAGTGGTCTCTGAACGATAGCTTGAGTTTGGTTGAGCTCGATTCGGTTACGTTTGTTTCGGTCATGTCTGGGTAGGCTTGACATTCTTGTTATAGAATATTATTCGGTGGATTCCTGCGCCCTACTGTGATCTCGTATTTTCAGCTTGTCTATGATAAAGACAGCAATAGCGGTCTCGACACGTTACGTTAGATATCGCTACACTTGCTTGGGTTAGGTTAGGTCAGTTTGGGGTAGCATTCCTATGAGATTAGTGCTTTACACTGCAACGCCGCGGATATCAGTGCTCTCCTGTAGCCTAGTCTATTCTGCTCGGCTCTGGCAAGGTCAGCAGTAGTGTTGCAGGTCGGTTAGGTGTCTTTAGGTGACGTAAGGTTAAGTCTCGTTTGGTTAGGTTAGGCTAGGTCAGCTTTGAGTCTTGGGCTATACACTGATATTGGCCGGATTTCTGTGCTCTACAGTGATATAATATGCTCTGCCTTGGTCTGAGGCGGCCAGCTATACTGGGCGCGGCACGTTAGATAGAGATATGTATCGATTGGTTACGTTAGGGTACGATAGGCTTGGTATGTATATCTTCGACTTTTGTGCTATTCACTGCAATGCGGTCGATTTCTACGCTCTACTGTGATATAGCATATTCTGCCCGACTCTGAGGAGGCCAGTGATGGTGATGCCGGCACGTTAGTTTGGCTAGGGTATGCTTGCTTGGGATAGGTCGTTATATCTTAGAATTTCTTGGCATTGAATGTTATGCGGTGGACTTCTGCCTTCTACTGTGCTCGACTATACTCTGCTCGACCCTGGGGAGGCCAGCAGTAGTGGTCGCTGCACGTTATGTTTAGTTAGGCTACGTTCGGCTATGTTACGATTGGTTCGATTAGGAGTGGACAGGTTTGACTGTTGTGCTATTCACTGATATTCGGAGGACATCTGTGCTCCACTGTCATCTGATATGCTCCTCTTGGCCCTGGGGATGCCAGTATTAGCCGTATCGGCACAATAGATAGATTTGTGGTACGTTTGGCTATGTTATGTTAGCTTTGGTTAGGTTTGGATAGCTTCGACCATTCTCCTATAGACTGCGATTCAATGGATTCCTGCCCCCTACTCTCCTCTAATATTCTCTGCTTGCCGCTGTGAGGTCAGCAATACTTTTCGCGGCACTTTACGTCGTGCTAGATTACGTTTGTTTATGCTAGTTTGGGATGGGTTAGGATAGGATAGCTCTGACTTCTGTGCTATACACGGCTATTCCGTGGATATCAGCGCTCTACTGTGCTCTGATATGTTCCTCTGCGTACTGGTGATACCAGCAATGTTGGTCTAGGCACGTTAGGTTGGATTATGATGCGCTTGGCTATGTTACGTTTGGCCATGTTAGGATATGATAACCTTGACTTTTGCGATATATACTCCTATTCGGTGGGTTTCTGTGCTCTACATTGCTCCGATATACGCTGCTCGACTCTGCGGTGTCCAGCAATAGTGGTCGTGACATGATAGGTTGAGTTAGTCTACGCTTGGCTATGTTAGGTTAGGTCAGGTTGGATCAGGATATATTTACTTCTGTGCTATACGCTGCTGCTTGGTGGCTCCCTGCATTCTACTGTGGTCTAGCACATTTTGCTATGCTCTGGAGGTTACAGTAATAGTGGTATCTGGACGATCGGTTAAGTTATGTAACGTTTGGTGTTATCACGTTTGGGTAAGTTAGGATAGTGTAGTTTCGACTTTAGTGCTATACACAGCTATTCGCTTGCAGTCTACGCTCCGCATGGGTCTACTATTCTCTGCTCTACTCTGGGGGGGGGGGAGTAATAATGGTCTTGGAACTTTAGCTTGAGCTATGCTACGCTTGCTTATGTTACGTTTGGTTAGGCTTGGAGAGTGTAGCTTTGACTCTTTTGGTATGTACTGCCATTCGTTGGACTACTGCGCTGTGCCCTTCTCTAGTGTATTCTGCTTGGCTCTGCGGCGGCCAGTAATAGTGGCCTCGTCTGGTTGGATTGACCTATGCCACGTGTGGTTATGTTCCGTTCGGTGAGGTTAGGATGGAATAGTCCAGACATCTGTGCTATACACTGCTATCCTCCGATTTCTGCGCCCATATACCTTGGGTTTATGTGGTCTACTGCACTCTACGGCACACTGCTTGGCTCTCGAGGGGACTGAAGCAGTTGTCGCGGAAGGTTATGTTCAGTTATGCTACGTCCGGTTTGGTTAGGATTCGTCAGGTTATGCTAGGGTATCTTTGACTTTTGTGCTATTCACTGCTCTATGCTGGATTTCTGCGCTCTACGTTGCTCTACTATACTCTGCCCCTCTCTCGGGAGGACAGCAATAGTGGTGGCGGCAGGTTATTTTGGGTTATGCTGCGTGTGGTTGGGGTAGATTAGGTCACGTTAGGTCAGGATATCTATGGCCCTTGTACTGTTCACTGCAATGCGGTGGATCTCTGCGATATACTGTGGTACAGCATATTCTACTTGACTATTGGGAGGCCTGCAGGTGTGGTGTCGGTACGTTAGTTTCGGTTTAGCAACGTTTGCTCTAGTTGTGTCTGTTTTGGTCAGGATGGGCTACTCTGTCTTTTGTGATATGCACCGCCTTCGGTGGACTTCTGCGCTCTAATGTGCTGTAATATGCCCGGCTTGGCATTGAGTAGTCCAGCAATATCGGTCTCGTCACGTTATGCTTCGCTACACTACTACTGCATAGGTTAGGTTAGGTCATGTTATATCAGGATATGTTTGACTTTTGTGCTATACACTTCAGTGTGTTGAATTTCTGAGCTCTGCTGTGCTCAGGCATATTCTTTATGGCTCTGCGCAGGCCTGCAGTGGTGTTCTCGGCACGTCAGGTTAAGCTATGCTACGTTTGCATATGCCAAGTTTGGATATGTTAGGAAGGAATAACTTAGACTTTTGTGCCACTCTAGCCATTCGGTGCATTTCTGCGCCCTACGGCGCTATAATGATAACTACCTGACTCTGGCGTTGCCAGAATAGTCGTATCTGCACGTTAGGCTGAGTTATGTTGCATTTCGTTATGGTAGGTTAGGAAGGCTTGACTACTGTTTCTTTTACCTCTGTGCTTTACACTGGTATTCGGCAGATGGCTGCGTTCCACATTGCTCTACCCTACTCTGCTCAAATCTGGGAGGGCGAGCAATAGCTCCTGCGGCAATATTTCTCGCAGTATATCTAGTTTGATTCAGGTTACGTTCTGTTAGGCTATGCTATGGTAAGGTTGGTAAGGACAACTGTGACTTTCGTGCTATACTCTCTTATTCGGTGTATCTCTGTGATCTACTGTGCTCTACCACGTTCTGCTTGGCTATGGGGAGGCAAGGAGCAGTGGTCGTTGCACGCTATGTAGAGATATGCTACGTTCGGTTAGTTTAGATTAGACCATGTTATGCTAGTGTAACTACGGCTATTGCGGTATTAACTGCAATACGGTGGATTTCTGCGATATACTGTGGTCTGGTATATTTTGCTTGTCTCAGTGGAGTCCAGCAATGGCGGTACCGTAGTTATAGTTTGAGTTATGTTACGTTCGTTTATGATACATTTGAGTAGGTTAGGATAGGCTACTTTGACTTTTGTGCTATTCACTGCTATATCGTGGATTTCTGCGCTCTAATGTGCTACAATATGCTATGGTTGGCTCTGGGGTGGCCAGGAATTGTGGTCTCGGCACGTTAGTCTAAGTAAGGTTACTCCTCGATAGGTTGGCTTAGGAAGGCTCGGTTATGATTTCTTTGACTTTTGTACTATAAACTGCTATACGGTGGATTTCTGCTCTCTACATTGCTCTACTTTACTCTGCTCGGCCCTGGGGAGGCGAGCAATAGTTGTCGCGGCTCGTCAGGTTGAGTTCGGTCACGTTTGGTTGGGTTAGGTTAGGTTAAGTTTGGCTAGGAC
>NW_016938233.1:0-565 GCF_001483705.2 Eufriesea mexicana
TAATGTCAAGCTCGAACAAGTTATCTTTGACTTTCGTGCAATAGGCATCCGTTTGGAGGATATCTGCACTCGACTGTGCACTACTATATTATGCTTGGCCCTGTGGACGACAGCAATAGTCGCGGCACGTTACGTTGAGTTAGGCTAGGTCTGATTAGGTTACGTTAGGATATGTTCTGTTATGGTGGCTTTGTGTTTCGTGCTGTACCCTCCTGCTATTGGGTGGATCTCTGCGCTCTGCATTGTTGCATTATATTCTGCTGGACTATGCGGGGGCGAGTAATAGTGGCCGCTGTGCGTTTCATTGAGGTAGGCTACGTTCGGTTAGGTTATGTCAGATTCGGTTAGACCTGGATAGATATGACTTTTGTGGTATACACTGCTATTCTATGGACTTCTGCGCCCTACTGTGCTCTAGTAAGTTGTGCTCTGCTCTGTGGAGGCCAGCAATAGTGGCCGGCGTACAAGCGTACGTTGTGTTTAGTTATGTCACGTTTGCCTTTGATATGATTGGATATATTAGGACAGAGTAGCTTTGACTTTTGTCCTATACACTGCTATTCGG
>NW_016938234.1:0-665 GCF_001483705.2 Eufriesea mexicana
AATGGCTATAGCACGCCAATAGGATATTTCTTCCTTAATTATGCAAGAAAGTTTGCTCACCACAATATTAATCGAAAATGTCAATAAAATTGAGTTTTCCAGTCAGATTCTATAGGATTGCAGTGACGATAGTACGCCAGTAGAACCTTTCCTCCTTATTTATGCAAGAGAATTAACTCATCACGATATTAGTCGGAAATGTCAATAAAGTTGAATTTTCCAACCAGATTCTATAGCATTGCAATGGCTAAAGCACGCTAATGGAATCTTTCCTCCATATTTATGCACGAAAGTTAGCTCACCACGATATTAGTCGAAAATGTCAGTAAAATGGAATTTTCCAACGAGATCCTACAGCAGTGCAATGGCTATAGCACGCCAATAGAGTCTTTCCTCCTTATTTATGCAAGAGAATTAACTCATCACGATATTAGTCGGAAATGTCAATAAAGTTGAATTTTCCAACCAGATTCTATAGCATTGCAATGGCTAAAGCACGCTAATGGAATCTTTCCTCCATATTTATGAAAGAAAGTTAGCTCACCACGATATTAGTCGAAAATGTCAGTAAAATGGAATTTTCCAACGAGATCCTACAGCAGTGCAATGGCTATAGCACGGCAATAGAATCTTTCCTCCATATTTATGCACGAAAGTTAGCTCAC
>NW_016938235.1:0-454 GCF_001483705.2 Eufriesea mexicana
GATAGCTCAACACGGTATTAGTCGGAAATAGTCACCACAATTGTATTTTCCAGCCAGATTCTATAGCATTGCGACAGCTATAGCACGCCAATTGCATCTTTCCTCCGTATTTATACAACAAACTTGGCTCACCACGATATTAGTCGAAAATGTCAATAAAATTGAATTTGCCATACAGATTCTATAGCGTTGCAATGCCTATAGCACACCAATGGAACCTTTCCTCCTTATTACAGCAAGAAAGTTAGCTCACCACGATATTAGTCGAAAATGTCAATAAAATTGCATTTTCCAGCCACAATCTATATCATTGCAATGGCTATAGCACTCAAAACGCATCTTTCCTCCTTACTAAAGCAAGGAAGTTAGCGCACCCCGATATTAGTCGAATATGTCAACAATATTGTATTTTCCAGCCACATTCTATATCATTGCAATGGCTATAGCACTCAAA
>NW_016938236.1:0-580 GCF_001483705.2 Eufriesea mexicana
AGATATGTTACGTTTGGTTATGTTGTGACTCATTAGGTTAGGAGAGGACAGCTTTGACTTTGGTGCCATAATCTGCTATTAGGTATGTTTCGGAGCCCTACAGTACTCTAACATTTTCAGCCTTGCTCTGGGAGGGCTAGCAATAGTGGCCTGGGCAGGTTATGTTTTGCCGCGTTACGTTCGGTTACGTAGGGTATTATGCTATGTTTGGAAACGATAGCTTTAACTTCTGCGCTGCACACTTATTATCTGTGGATTTCTGCGCTGCAATGTGCCCTAGTATGTCCTGCTTGGCTCTGGTAGAGGAATGATTGCGGTCACGGCGCTGCAGGTTGAGTTAGGCTGTGTTAGGTTAGGTTGGGTTTGGTCGGGTTGGGTTGTGATACCATCGACTTTTCTTCCATACACTGCTATTTGGTGGGTTCAACCGCTCTACATTGCTCTACTGTACTCTGCTCGACCCTGGGAGACCAGCAATTGCGGTCTTGGCATGTTATGTCGTGTTCGGCTATGTTATGTTAGGTTCCGTTAGTTTTGGTGAGGTTTGGATATCTTTGACTTTTCTGCTGCAAAGTTGCTT
>NW_016938237.1:0-209 GCF_001483705.2 Eufriesea mexicana
CAATTTGTTAGGCTATGAAACGAGGGCTTTAACTCATGAGCTGTACACTGCTATTCGATGTAATTCTGTGCTCTACGGTGCTCTAGCAAGTTCTGCTTTGCTATGGGGATCTCATTAACAGTGGTCTAGGCACGTTACTTTGTGTTAGGTTACGGCTGGTTATGTCATATTTGGTTATTTTATGCAACGGTAGCATTGACTTTTGTACT
>NW_016938238.1:0-544 GCF_001483705.2 Eufriesea mexicana
TTGCCAATATAATATTTCCTCCTTGATTATGCCAGAAAGCTAGCTCACCACGATTTTTGTCGAGAATGTCTATAAAATTGAACTTTCCAGCTCGATTCTGCAGGATTGCAACCGCCATAGCACGCCAATATAATCTTTCCTCCTTATTTATGCCAGAAAGTTAGCTCACCACGATATTAGTCGAAAATGTGAATAAAATTGAATTTTCCAGACAGATACTTCTGCCTTGCGGTGGCTATAGCACTCCAAATGGATTTTTCCTCCTTACGTATGCAAGGAAGATAGCTCACAACGGTTTTAGTCGAAAATGTCAATTAAATTGAATTTTCCAGCAAGATTCTATAGCATTGCAATGCTTATAGCATGCCAACAGAATCTTTCCTCCTGATATATGGAAGAAAGTAAGCTCACCACGATATTTGTCGAAAATGTCAATAAAATTGAATCTGCCAGGCACATTCAATAGAGCATTGCAATGGCCATAGCACACCAAAAGGATCTTTCCTCATTACTTATGCAAGGAAGCTGGCTCACCACGATATTA
>NW_016938239.1:0-417 GCF_001483705.2 Eufriesea mexicana
TACACCCATCCATACACCCATCCATAGATCCATTCATCCACCCATCCATAAATCCATCCAACCGTTGACCAAGCCATCCATACTTTCATACATCCATACATCCGTACATCCAAAAATCCTTCCATTCGTACGTCTATCATTCGATACATCCATCCAACCATACATCCATCCACTCATTCATCCATCCATCCAATCATCCATACAGATATACATCCATACATCCATACATGCATTCATCCATACATTCTTACAACCATACATTCATACATACATACATCCATACATACATTCATCCATACATCTATACATCCATACATGCATCCATCCATACATCGGTCCATCCATACATCCATGCATTCATACATCCATACATCCATAAGTCCATCCACCCATACCTCTGTCCATCCATACATCCAT
>NW_016938240.1:0-756 GCF_001483705.2 Eufriesea mexicana
TGCAATGCTACAGAATCTGGATGGAAAGTTCAACTTTATTGTCATTTTCTACTAGTATCGTGGTGAGCTATCTTTTTTGGATAAACAAGGGGGAAAGATTATATTGGCAAGCTATAACCATTGCAATGCTGCAGAATCTGGCCGGAAAGTTCAATTTTATTATCATTTTCGACTAATATCGTGGTGAGCTGGCTTCCTTGCATAAGTATGGAAAAATTTGGCGTGCTATATCCATTGCAATGATATGGAATGTGCCTGGCAGCTTCGATTTTATGGACATTTTCAACTAATATCGTGGTGAGTTATCTTTCTTGCGTAAATAGGGAGGAAAGATACTATTGGCGTGCTATTGCCATTGCAATGATATAGAGTCTGGATGGAAAATTCAATTTTATTGACATTTTCGACTAATATCGTTGTGAGCCAACTTCCTTGCGTAAGTATGGCGGAAGATCCCTTTGGCGTGCTATAACCATTGCAATGATACGGAATGTGCCTCGCAGTTTCGATTTTATCGACATTTTCGGCCGATATCGTGGTTAGCTATCTTTCTTGCATAAATAAGACGTAAAGATTCTTTTGGCGTGCTATTGCCATTGCAATGCCAAAGAATCTGGTTGGAAAAATCAATTTTATTGACATTTTCGACTAATAACGTGGTGAGTTAACTTTCTCGCATATATACGGAGGATTGATTCTAATGGCGTGCTATAGGCATTGCAATGCAATAGAATCTTCCTGGAAAATTCAATTCCA
>NW_016938240.1:787-1022 GCF_001483705.2 Eufriesea mexicana
TGTGCTATCTTCCTTGCATACGTAAGCAGGAAGGATCCGTTCGGAGTGCTATAGCCATTGCAATGCTGCAGAATGTGGCTGGAAAATTCAATTTCATTGAAATTTTCGACTAATATCGTGGTGAGCTAACTTTCTTGCATAAACAAGGAGGAAAGATTATATTGGCAAGCTATAACCATTGCAATGCTACAGAATCTGGCTGGAAAGTTCAATTTTATTGATATTTTCGACTAAT
>NW_016938240.1:1386-2036 GCF_001483705.2 Eufriesea mexicana
CAATTTTATTGACTATTTCGGCTAATACCGTGGTGAGTTAACTTCCTTGCATAAACAAGGAGGAAAGATTATATTGGCAAGCTATTACCACTGGAATGCTGCAGCATCTGGCTGGAAAGTTAAATTTTGTTGTCATTTTCGACTAGTATCGTGGTGAGCTAGCTTCCTTGCATAAGTATGGAGGAAGGATCAATTTGTCATGCTATATCCATTCCAATGATATGGAATGGGCCTGGCAGTTTCGATTTTATGGACATTTTCAACTAATATCGTGGTGAGCTATCTTTCTTGCGTAAATAAGGCGGAAAGGTTCTATTTGCGTTCTATTGGCATTGCAATGCCAAAGAATCTGGCTGGAAAAATCAATTTTATTGAAATTTACGACTAATATGGTAGTCGTGGTGAGCCAACTTCCATGTATAAGTAAGAAGGAAGATCACTTTGGCCTGCTATAGCCATAGCAGTGCTGCAGAATCCGGCTGGATAGTTCAATTTTGTTGTCATTTTCGACTAATATCGTGGTGAGCTAGCTTCCTTGCATAAGTATGGAGGAAAGATCCCTTTCGCGTGCTATATCCATTGCAATGATATGGAATGTGCCTGGCAGTTTCGATTTTATCGACATTTTCAACTAATATCGTGGTGAGCTA
>NW_016938240.1:2661-3914 GCF_001483705.2 Eufriesea mexicana
ATCTTTCTTGCATAAAAAAGGAGGAAAGATTATATTGGCAAGCTATAACCATTGCAGTGCTGCAGAATCTGGCTGGAAAGTTTAATTTTGTTGATATTTTCGACTAATATCGTCGTGAGCTAGCTTCCTCGAATAAGTATGGAGGAAAGATCCTTTTGGCGTGCTATAGCCATTGCAGTGCTGTAGAATCTGGCCGGAAAGTTTAATTTAATTGACATTTTCGACTAATATCGTGGTGAGTTAACTTTCTTGCATAAATAAGGAGGAAAGATTCTATTGGCGTGCTATTGCCATGGCAATGCTATAGAATCTGGGTGGAAAGTTCAATTTTATTGTCATTTTCTACTAATATCGTGGTGAGCTAACTTCCTTCCCTAGGTAAGGAGGAAAGATCCTTCCGGAGCGCTATAGACATTGCAATGCAGTAGAATCTGCCAGGAAAATTCAATTTTTTTGACATTTTCGACTAATATTGTGGTGAGTTAGCTTTCTTGCATAAATAAGGAGGAAAGATTTTATTGGCGTGCTATAGCCATTGCAGTGCTGTTGACTCGGGCTGGAAAAATCAATTTTATTGACATTTTCGACTAATACCGTGGTGAGCTAACTTTCTTGCAATAAACATGGAGGAAAGATTCTATTGGCGAGCTATGGCCTCTGCAATGCTGAGGAATCTGCATGGAAAATTCAATTTTATTGACATTTTCGTCTAATATCGTGGTGAGTTAACTTTCTCGCACAAATACGAAGGAAAGATTCTATTGGCGTGCTATAGGCTTTGCAGTGCTATAGAATCGGTATGGAAAGTTCAATATTATTGACATTTTCGACTATTATCATTGTGAGTTACCCTTCTTCTCTAAATAAGCAGCGTAGATACAATTGGCGTGCTATAGACATTACAATGATATAGGATGTGATGGAAAACGCAATTTTATTGACATTTTCGGCTAATATCGTGGTGAGTGAACTTTCTCGCATATATAAGGAGGTTAGAATCTAATGGCGTGCTATAGACATTGCAATGCAGTAGAATCATCCTGGAAAATACAATTTTCTTGACATTTTCGACTAATTTCGTTGTGAGCTAAGTTCCTTGTATAGGTAAGGAGGAAAGATCCGTTCGGAGTGCTATAGCCATTGCAATGCTGCAGTATCTGTCTGGATAATTCAATTTTACTGACACTTTTGTCTAATTTCGTGGTGAGCTAGCTTCCTTGCATAGGTAAGCAGGAAGGATCCGTTCGGAGTGC
>NW_016938241.1:0-913 GCF_001483705.2 Eufriesea mexicana
ATTGCGGGCTTCGCCTGAGACAAGCAGAATATCTTAAAGCGCAGTAGATCAGAGTAGTGCTCAGAATTGCAGTGTGTAGCACAAGAGTCTTAGGTATCCTAGACTAACCCAACGTAGCCTATCATAACCAAACGTCGCATAACATAACATAACGTGACGAGACCACTATTGCTAGATCCCCAGTACCAAGCAGAGCATACTAGAGCACAGTATATCGCGGAAGTCCACCGAATAGCTGCATACAGCACAAAAGTCAATTCCATCATCTCCTAACCCGATCAAACGTAACACAACCAGACATAGCCTAAATCAAACTAACGTGCCGGGACCACTATCACTTGCCTCCATAGAGTCAATCAGAGCATAATAGAGGTGAGTAGAGCGCAGAAATCAATAGAATCGCATTATGCAGTAGAGAAATCGAAACTATCCGATCGTAACCAAAGCTCACATAACACAACCAAACATAACTACATGAAACATATGTGCCAAAATAAGTATTACTGGCTTCCCCAGAGCCAAGCGCGAGATACTAGAGCACAGTAGTGAGCAGAAGCCCACCGAATTACAGTGTAAAGGACAGAAGTCAAAGGTATCCTAATTTAACGCAAACAAACCTAAGCTAACCGTACGTAACATAACTGAACCTGGCGCGCCGCGGCCAATAGGTCTGGCCTCGCCAGAGCGAAGTAGAGCATGTTAGATCGCAGTAGTGAACAGAAATCCATCGCATAGCAGCTTATAGCACAGAAGCCGAAGCTATCCTGGCCAAACCTACCCAAACGTAGCTTAACCCGACGTAACCTAACTAAACCTAACGTGCCCAGACCACAACGTGCCCAGACCACAGCTTCTGACCTCCGCACAGCTGATCAGAATATACCACAGCACAGTGGAGCGCAGAAATCCGCAG
>NW_016938242.1:0-5872 GCF_001483705.2 Eufriesea mexicana
GCAGCACAGCAGAGCACAGAAATCCACCGAATTGAAGAGAATGGCACTAACATGCCGCGTACAATATTACAGGCGACACCAGGGACTCGCGGAATATACTGGAGCACAGTAGAGCGCACAGGACCATAGGATATCAATGTCGAGCTCATAAGCCAAAGTTATCCTAACCTAATCCAACTTAACCTAACGTCGCCGAACTAAATCTAACCCAACCTAACGTGCTGCTACCTCTATTGCTGGCCTAAGCAGAGGCTAGCAGAGCATTTTAGTGCAGAGTAGGGCGCAGAAATCTATAGAATCGCTGTGTACAGCAGAAAAGTCGGGGCAATCCGATCATAAATAAAGGCAATGTAACATTATCAAACGTATCATATCTCAAACTAATGTGCCGAGACCACTGTTACTGGCTTCCCCAGTACCAAGCAGAGCATACTAGAGCAGAAAGGAGCGTAGAATACCACCGAATCACAGTGTACAGAACATATGACAAAGATATCCTAATCTAACGCGAACAAAGCCGAACTTAACCAAGCGTAACCTATCTCAACCTAAACAGCCGTGGCAATTACTTCAGGCCACGCCATAGCAAAGCAGAGCATGTCACATAACAGTACTGAGCAGAAACCCACCGAATAGCAGTGTACAGCACAAATGTTGAAGCTACCCTAACCAAACTTATCCCAACCCAACCTATACGAACGTAACCTGACTCAACATAACGTGCCGAGACCGCTATTGCTGGCTTTCTCAGAGCGAAGCTGAAAATATTAGAGCACTCTAGGGCGCAGGAATACACCTAATAGCAGACTATAGCCCCAAAGACAGAGCTATCCCCTCCTAACATAGCCAATGGTAATATAGCCAAACGTAATCCAACCCGAACTAACGTGCCTAGACCACTATTGGTGATCCCCACAAAGCCAGACGGAATATACCGATGCAAAGAAGAGTGCAGAAATCCGCCGCAATTCAGTTTAAAACACAAAAGTCAAAGCTATCCTAACCAAAACTGGCCTTACCTAACCAAACCGAAAGTTGCATAGCTCAACATAATGTGCCGATACCACGATTGCTGACATTCCCAGAGCAAAGCCGAACACATTAGAGTACGGTAGAGTGCAGAAATCCACCGGATGTCAGTTTATAATACAAAAGTCAAAGCTATGATCTCCTATCCAAATCAATCGTAACACACACAAACGTAACCTAACTGAACCTAACGTGCTGCGACCTCTATTGCTGACGCCCCCAGACCCAAGCCCAATATACTAGGGCAGAGTAGGGCGCAGAAACACACCGAATAACGGTGTATACTACGAAAGTCAAAGCGATCCACGCGTCACCCAAACTGACATAACTTAACCAACCGTTGCCTAACACTACCTAAATTGCAGAGCCCACTATTGCTCTCGACCCTACAGCCATGCAGAGCATATTAGAGCACAGCAGAACGCGGAAATGCAGCGAGTAGCAGTCTACAGCACAGAGGTCGAAGCCATCCCAACCAAACCTAACCTAACCAACCAAGCCAAACGTAACCTGACACAACCTATAGCGCCACGACGGCCATTGCTGTCCTCCCCGGTATCGAGTAGAGTTAAGTAGTGTAGCGTAGAGCACAGAAATCCTCCGAAAGGCAGTGTATAGCACAATAGTCAATGTTATCCTGCCCCAGCCATGCCAAACGTAACGTGACCAATCGTGTCCTAACACCACCTAACACACCTAGACCAACGTTGCTGGCATCCCTATCGCCAATAAGGGCATATTAGAGGAGATTAGTGCACAGCCGTCAATAGAATGGTAGTGCATAGCACAATAGTCATAGGCGTCGTAGCTAAACATGGCCAAACCTAACCATACCAAACGCAAAATGTCTAAACCAAACGTGCAAAGACCACTGTTGCTGGCCTCCCCAGAGACAAGCAGATGCTAGTACAGCATTACGGAGCGCAGATGTCGGCAGAATAGCAGTGTATAGCACAAAGGTAAAAGCAACGCGAACCAAACTTAGCCTGACCTAACCTAGCCAACCGTACCATAACTCAACCTGACTTGACGGGACCGCAGTTGCTGGCCTCCATAGAGCCAAGCAGAATACATTAGGGTACAGTAGAGCGCAGCAATCCACTGTATACCAGTGTACTGCACAAAAGTCAATGCAAATCTATCCCAACGATACCAAACGTAATATATCCGAATGCAACATAACTGCCCAACGTGCAGATGCAACTACTGCTGACTTCCCCAGAGACAAGCAGAATATGCTAGAGCACACTACAATAGCTAAAGCTATTCTAACCTAACCCAATAAAACCTAACCTAACCAGACGTAGAATAACTACATCTAACGAGCCGAGACGTCCACTGCAGACCTTCCCAGGGCCAAGCATAACACGCTAGAGAACGGTAGAGCGCAGCAGTCTCAGAATAGGAGTGCATAACAGAAAAGTCAATGCCATCCTCGCCTAACGTAAACTACCGTAGCCTAACCAAGCGTAACCTAACTCAACCTATTGTGCCATGCATGCTGTTGCTGGTCTCCCCAGAGTCGAGCAGAGTATAGTAGAGCAACGAGGAGCGCAGAAATCCACTGCACAGCCGTGTACAGCGCGTAAGTCAAAACTATACCAACCAAACCGTTCCTGACATAACCTAACCGAACATAAAGTATACCAACGTAATGTGCACCGACATCAATTGCTGGAGTCCCCAGGGACAGGCATAATATGCAAGATCAGAGTAGAGGGCAGAAGTCAATATGATTGCAGTGTGGGGAACAAGAGTCAAAGCTATCCTAACCTAACCCACAATAACATAAACGGTATCTATCTATCCAAACGGTATCTAACGCAACCTAACGTGCAGCGACCATAGCTTCTGGCCTCCTCGGAGCAAAGCAGAACATATTAGGCTAGAGCAGATCGCAGAAATCATTAGAATAGTAGGGTAAAGTACAAGAGACGCAGGAAACCTAACCAAACCCAACGCAACTTAGTCCAACCAAAGATAACGTACATCCACCTGTTTTGCCGAGACCACTATTTCTGGCCTCCCCAGAGCGAAGCAGATCATACTAGAGCACTGTAGATTGCAGAAATCCACCGTATAGCAGTGTAAAGCAGAAAAAGTCAAAGCTAACCCAACCAAGAATAACCAAGCCTAATCAAGGCTAACATAACCAAACGTAAAATAGCAGAGTCTAAGGTTCCGCGACCACTATTGCTGGCGTCGCCAGAGAAGAACCGATTTAGATAGAGCCCAGTAGATCGCAGGAATCCATATAATGGCAGTGTGCAGCACACAAGTCAAAGCGACCCATACCTAACCCAATCACGCATAACCTAACCAAACTAACGACAACTCAAGGTAACGTGCCTGGACAACAATGGATGGCATCCCAAGATCCAAGCAGGACTTACTAGCCGATGGTAGAGCGTAGATATACAGCGTCTAACAGTGCATAGCACGAATTTCGAAGATAAGCCGACGAAACATTGCCTAACCTAACCTAACCAAACGTAACGTAACAATACGTATCGTGCTACGAGCAATATGCTGTCATACCCGGGGCCGAGCTCGGTACTGTAAAGAAATGCAGAGCGCAGAATGCCGCGGAATAGCAGCGTATAGCACGTGAGTCAAAGCTATCGTACCCTGACCTAACTAATCGTAGCATTGCCGAACGTAACGTAACCCAACCTATAATGCTGCGGCCACTATTGCTCGCCTCCCGAAGGCCAAGCAGAAAATAATAGAGGAAACAGGAGCGCAGCAATCCATAGTATAGCAGTGAATAGCAGAAGAGTCAAAGCTACACTACCCTCACATAAACAACCCTATACCTTCCGAACGTAAGAGAACACAACAAAAAGTGCAGGGACAACTATTGCGGGAGCCCACAGTGACATACAGAACGTGCCATAGGAGAGTAGAGCATATGAATCCTTAGATTAGCTGTGTCCAGCTGAAGAATGGAAGCTATCCTAACCTAACCCAAACTAACCTGACGTAGCCAAACGAAGCCGAGCTCAAGTTAACGAGCCTCGGCCACCATTACTGGCCTCCAAATAGCCCAGCAGAACGTATTAGAGAGGGGCGGGGCTCAGAAGCCCATGGGGTAGCAGTGTATGGCGGAAAAGCTGAAGGTATCCACGCCCACCCAAACTAACCAAACCTAACCGAACGCAAACCAACTCGACATAAAGCGCCGAAACCAGTGTTGCTGCCCTCCACGTGGCGAAACAGATTATGCTAGAGCAGCATAGAGCGCTGAAATCTACAGAATAGCAGCGTACAGCGCAAAAGACTGAGCCATCATTAGCAAACATGTCCGAACCTATTATAACCGAACGTAACATAACCCAACCCAACGTAACTCGACCACTATTTCTGGCGTCTCCGGAGCCAAGCAGAATATACTAGAACACAGGAGGGTGCAGAAGTCGGCTCCACTGCTATGTATAGCAAGAAAGGCAAAGATAACCCAACCTCACCTGACCCAACCGGACCAAACCAAAGGTAGCATAACTGAACATAACGTGGTTACGCTACCATTGCTAGCCTCCACAGAGCCAAGCAGAACTTACTAGAGCTGGGTAGAGCGCAGAAATCCAACGAATAGCAGTGTACAGCACATAAGTCAAAGTCATGTTGCCCTAACCAAACAAACATTAGCATAGCCAAACGTAACATATCTCAAACTATCGTGCCACGGCCGCTATTGCTGGCTTCCACAGAGACGAGCAGAGTATAGTAGAGCAATGAAGAGGGCAGAAATTTCACCAAATAACAGCGTATAGCACAGAAGTCAGAGCTTTCCGATCCTAATCTATCCAAACGTAACGTAGCCGTACGTAACGTAGCTCAACCTAACGTGCCGAGACCACTACTGCTGGCCTGAACTGGATCGAGCTGAATATATTAGAGCACATTACATAGCAGATATCAGCCAAACAACAACGTACGGCACGAAAGTCAAGGCTGCCCTATCCTCATCTGACCAAACGTAGCATAAGCAATGGTAACATAAATAAATTTAACTTGACGAGACCACCATTGCTGGCCTCCCCGTGGCCAAGCGGTGTATGCTAGAGCACAGCTGGACGCAGAAATCAAACGAATAGCAGTGTATAACGCGAAAGTCAAGGCTATCCTGTCCTAACATTGCCAAACGTAACGTAACCGAACGTAACCAAACTCAAACCAACGTGCCTCCGCCACAATTACTGGCATCCGCAGAGCAAAGCAGAGTATATCAGAGCACAGTAGATCACAGAAATATACCGAAAATCAGTGTATAGCAGAAGAGTGAGAGCTATCCCGTCCTAACCTTAACTAAGGTAGCGTAACCATACGCGACTTAAGACATCCCAACTTGCTGGAACCACTATTGCTGCAATGCACGGAGCCATGCTGTGTGCATTAGAGCAGAGTAGAGTGCAGTAGTCCACCGAATAGTAGAGCTTTGGTATACACTGCTTGCCTCTGGGGAGGCAAGCAGAAGTGGCAGCTGCACGTTAGGTTTTGTTAGGTTACGTTTGGTTAGGTTAGATTGGGGTATGTTTGGCTATGATGGCTTTGACCTTTGTGCTATGCAATGCTTTTAGGTGATTTCCGGCAGTCTACAGTGCTCCAGCATGTTCTGCGTGGCACTGGGGAGGTCAGCAATTGTGGCCTACGCAAGTTAGGTTTAGCTAAGATACGTTTGTCATTGTTATGTTTGGACAGGATTGGCCAGGACAGCTTTAACTTTTCTGCTATACACTGCTATTCTTTGGATTTCTGCGCTCTGATGTGATCTAATATGCTCTAATTTGCTCCGGGGAGGCCAGCAACAGCGGTATCGGAACGTTAGGCTATGTTTGGCTGC
>NW_016938243.1:0-637 GCF_001483705.2 Eufriesea mexicana
TAAGTATGGAGGAAAGGTACCTTTCGCGTGCTATAACCATTGCAATGCTGTAGAATTAGGCCGTTAATATTAATTTCATTGTCATTTTCGACTAATATCGTGGTGAGTTAACTTTCTAGCATAAATAAGGAGGAAAGATCCTTCTGGAGTGCTATAGCCATTGCAATTCAGTAGAATCTGTTTGGAAAGTTCAATTTTATTGACATTTTCGACTAATGTGGTGAGCTAACATTCTTGCATAAACAAGGAGGAAAGATTATATTGGCAAGCTATAGCCATTGCAATGCAATTGAATCTTCCTGGAAAATTCAATTTTATTGACATATTTTATTGACATTTTCCATGAATATCGTGGTGAGCCAACTTCCTTGCATAAGTAAGGAGGAAAGAACATTTTGGCGTGCTATAGCCATTGCAATGCTGTTGAATCTGGACGGAAAATTCATTTTTATTGATATTTTCGACTAATATCGTGGTGAGCTAACTTTCTTGCATAAACAAGGAGGAAAGATTATATTGGCAAGCCATAACAATTGCAATGCCATAGAATCTGGTGGGAAAAATTAATTTTATAGAAATTTCGACTAATATCGTGGTGAGCTAACTTCTTTGCATATGTATGGAGGACAGATCCTTT
>NW_016938244.1:0-799 GCF_001483705.2 Eufriesea mexicana
TTTGTGTACTACATTGCTACTTGGTGGCTTTCTGCGCTCTACTGTGCTCTCCAATGCCCTGCTTGTCTCTGGGGTGGCCAGCAACAGTGGTCGTAGTACGATAGGTTTTGCTATGCTATGTTTGGTGATGCTACCATTGGTTATGTTAGGACAAAGTTGCTTTGACTTTCGTGCAATACAACGCTATTTGGTGGATTCCTACGCTCTACGTTCCCCTACTATACTCTGTTCGTCTGTGGGGAAGGCAGTAATGGTGGTATCGGCACGTTAGGTTTAGTTATGCTACCTTCGGTTAGGTTATGCTAGTCTGGGTTATATTTGGATAGCTTTTCCTTTCGTGGTATAAACTGTTTTTCGGTGGATTTCTCCGCTCCACTGTGCTCTAGTGCGCTCTGCTCGGCACTGTGGTGGCCAGAAATTGTGGTCCTGGTACGTCTGGTTGAGTTCGGTTACGTTGTTTTTGGTTCGCGTACGGTAAGTTTGGTTAGGTTGGCTTTGCCTTTTGAGCTGTACACTGCTATTCTGTGGATTTCTGCGCTCCACTCTCCATTGTTATGTTCTGCTTGTCTCTTTGTTTGCCAGCAATACTGGTTGCCGCACGTTAGGCTGAGATAGACAACGTTTGGTTGATTAGGCTATTTTGGGCTACGTTGGGGTAGCTTTGACGTCTGTGCTCAAAACTCTTATTCGATGGACACCTGGGCCCTACTGTGCTCTTCCATACTCTGCTTGCCTGGGGGACGGCAGCAATAGTGGTAGCGGCACGTTAGGTTGTGATGTGTTACGTTTGGTTAGTTTA
>NW_016938245.1:0-273 GCF_001483705.2 Eufriesea mexicana
TGTAAATAAAATTGAATGTGCCAGGCACATTCTATATCATTGCAATGGCTATAGTACGACGAAGGGATCCGTCCTCCTTACTTATGCAAGGAAGTTAGCTCGCCACGATATTAGACGAAAATGACATTAAAATTGCACTTTCCAGCCAGATTCTATAGCATTGCAGTGGTTTTAGCTTGCCTATATAACCTTTCCTCCTTGTTTATGCAAGAAAGTTAACTCATCACGATATTAGTCGATAATGTCAATAAAATTGTATTTTCCGGCCAGATT
>NW_016938246.1:0-924 GCF_001483705.2 Eufriesea mexicana
ACATCCATACACCCGTACTTCCATACTTCCATCCACCCATACATACAACCATCCATACATCCACCGACCCATACATCCATCCATACATACATCCATCCACCCAACCGTCCATTCATACATGCATCGATACAGACATCAATACATGCATCCATACATACACCAATACATTCATCCATACATACATCCTTATATCCACACATCCATACATCCCTCAATCCACCCATCCATGCACTCCTCCATCCATACGTACATCCACACATACATGCATACCCCCATACACTCATCCATCCATACATCCATCCACCAATCCATCCATCCATCCATACATCCATACATACATTTATCAATACATGCATTCATCGATACATCCATCCTGCCATACAATCAACCATCCATACATCCATCGATTCATACATCTATCCGCCCACACATCCATTCATCCACACGTTCATACATCCACACATCCATAAATCCATGCATCCATACATCCATACAACCATACATACGTCCTTCCATAGATCCACACATACATGCATACAACCATCCACCCATACAACCATCCACTCATACATCCAGCCATCCACACATCCGTACAATTATAGATCCATACATCCATTCCTCCGTACATCCGTCCATCCACACCTCAATCCATCCATATATCCATCCATCCATACAGCCACCAATCCATACATTCATCCATCCATACATCCATCCATCCATGCATCCATACATCCATACATCCATACATCCATACATCCATACATCCATCCATACATCCATTCATCCACACAACCATACATCCATAAATCCATACATCCGTACATATATACATCCGTACAACATACATCAATCCATCCATAGATCCATCAATCCATACATCCATACATATATACATCCATCCATTCATACATTCATACATCCATC
>NW_016938247.1:0-271 GCF_001483705.2 Eufriesea mexicana
AATCCATCCATCCATCCATCCATACATCTATCTATCCATACATCCATCCATCCATACAAGCACTCATCCACACTCGCATCGATCCATACATGTATACACCCATACATCCATCCATCCGTACATCATACATCCATACATCCATACATCCATCCATCCATACATCCATACAACCATACACACATCCATACATTTTCCATAAATACACCCATACTTCCATCCATCCATACATCCATCCACTCAAACATCCATCCATCCATACATCCGTACAGAT
>NW_016938248.1:0-207 GCF_001483705.2 Eufriesea mexicana
CTATAGCATTGCAATGGCTATAGCACGCCAACAGTATCTTCCCTCCTTATTTATACGAGATAGTTAGCTCACCGCGATATTAGCCCAAAATGTCAATAAAATTGAATTTAGCAGCCAGATTCTGCAGCATTGCAATGGCAATAGCTCGCCAGTAGAATCTTTCCTCCTTACACTTGCAAGGATGTCAGCTCACCATGATATTAGTCG
>NW_016938249.1:0-864 GCF_001483705.2 Eufriesea mexicana
GTTAGGGCAGGGTAGATTTGACGTTTGTGCTATGCACAGCTGTCCGCTGATTTCTGCGCTCTATTGTGTTCTAATGTTTTCTGCTTGGCTTTTGGGAAGTCAGCAATAGTGTTCTCGTCGCGTTAGCATGTGTTAGGCTACGTTTCGTCGGGTCTCGCGGGGAAGGTCTGGTTAGGATTCCTTCGTCTATTGTGATATACACTGCTATTCGGTGGATTTATGCGCCGAACATATCTCTAGAATACTCTGCACGAATCTGGGGTGGCGAGCAATAGTGGTCGTTGCACATTAGGTTGAGCTACGTTGCGTTTGGTTAGATTAGGTTATGTTAAGCTCGGAAGTTTATCTTCGACTTTCGTGCTAAACACTCCTATTCGGAGAATTTCTGCGCTCTACTCTGAATTCGGAGAATGCCAGCAATATTGGTTTTGGCACGTTAGGTTTAATTGGTTACGTTTCGTTATGTTATTTGGCTTTAAGTTCGGTAAGTGTAGCTTCTACCTTCGTGCTGTACACTGTTGTGTGGTGGATTTCTGCGCTGCACTCTGCTGTACTACATTCTGCTTGGACATGGGGAGGACAACAATGGTGGTCGCGGTTATTAAGTTCAGCTAGGCTACGGTTGGTTAGGTTAGGATCTGTCAGGTTATGTCAACGTCACTTCGACTTTTGTGCTGAACACTTCTATTCGGTGAATTTCTGCGCTCTACATTGCTCTACAGTACTTTGCTCCACTGCGGGGATACGTGCAATAGCGTTCGCGGCACGTCGGGTTGAGTTAGGTTTCGTTTGGTTTGGTTTGTTTTGCCTCTCGTGCTATACGCTCATATTCGGTGGATTCCTGAGATCCAGTGCTCTCTATTA
>NW_016938250.1:0-1067 GCF_001483705.2 Eufriesea mexicana
CAATAATGGCCTCGGCTCGTTAGATTACGCTAGGTTACGTTCGGTTATGTCAAGTTCGGTGTGTTTTTTTTTTTCTCTACTGTACTCTGATCGACTCTGTGGGGGCCAGTAATAGTGGTCCAGGTACGTTAGTTTGGTTTAGGCTACGTATGCTTATGTCACGTTTGTCTAGGATAGGAGAGTATAGCTTCGATTATTGTGCCACGCACTGCTGTACGGTGGATTCCTGCGCTCTCCTGCTCCCCAATATGCTCTGCTGGACTCTGGCGGGGCCAGCAATACTGGTCTCGACACGTTAGCTTAAGTCATGTTACTTTTGGTTTTGTTAGGTTTGTTTGGGACAGGTAAGCATGGCATTGACTTTTCCACCTATACACTACCGTTCGATGGACTTCTGCGCTCTACTCTCCTCGAATATGTTATGCTTGGTGATGGGGATGAGAGCAATGGTGGTATAGGCACGTCAGGTTTGATTAGCTTTCGTTTGGTTATGTTACGTTTTGCTAGGCTTGGACCGGATAACTTTGAACTTTGCGCTATACACTGCTATTCTGCGGATTTGTTCGCTCTACGTTGCTCTACTATACTGTGCTCGACTCTGGGGAGGCCAGCAAAAGTGGTCGTTGCGCGACAGGTTGAGATGGGTGACGTTTGGCTAAGTTGGGTTACGCTAGGATAGGAGGTGGTATTCTTGACTTTTGTGCCATACACAGCTATTCGGAGAATCCATGCTCCCTACAGTGCTCTAATATTCATTGCTTGGCTCTGAGGGGCTAGCTATAGTGGCCCCGTCACGTTACGTATAGTTATGCTATGTTCGGTTTGATTTGATGTGGTCGGGTTAGGTTAGGGTATGTTTGACTTTTCTGCTTTACACTGCAATGCGGCAGATTTCTGCACTCTTCTGTGCTCTAATATGTTCAACTTGGCTATAGGGGGACAGCAGTAGTGGTATCGGCACGTTACGTTTAGTTAGGTTATGTTTGGCTAGGTTAGGTTAGGTCAGGTTAGGTTAGGTCAGGTTAGGTAAGGATGTCTCTGGCTTTTGTACTTTACACTGCAATCAG
>NW_016938251.1:0-556 GCF_001483705.2 Eufriesea mexicana
TTCAGCTTGGCTGCGGGGAGGCCAGGAGCAGTGGCCGCTGCTGTGTACGTTGTGTTATGCTACACTCGGTTCGGTTAGGTTAGGGCACGTAATGGTATGATGTCTAAAGCTATTGTGTTCTTCACTGCAATTGCGGTGGATTTATGCGCTATACACTGGTACACACTTCTTGTCTCTGTGGAGGCGAGCAATGGTGGTCTTGTCAAGTAATGTTGGGTTATGTTACGTTTGGACATGTCACGCTTGGCTAAGTTAGGATATGCTATATACACTTTCGGGATTTACATTGCATTTCGTTGCCATTCCGTGATCTACTGTGCTCCACAACAATCAGCTTTTCTCCGTAGAGGCCAGCAGTGGTGGTCGCGGCACGTGCATTTGGCGCATGCTGCGCTTTGTTAGGTTAGATTAGGTCAGATTAGGTTAGGATATCTACGGCTTTTGTGCTATTCGCGGCATTACAGTGTATTTCTGCTTTCTACTGTACTCTAGCATATTCTGCTGGTCTCTGGGAAGGCCGGCAGTAGTGGTCTCGGCAAGTTAGGTTGAGTTCAGC
>NW_016938252.1:0-514 GCF_001483705.2 Eufriesea mexicana
CGGCACTGCAATTCGACTTATGCTATGTTTGGTTATGTTCTGTTGGATTGAGTTCGGCTTGGGTATCTTTCACTTTTCCGATATGCACTGCGATGCTTTAGATTTCTGCGCTCTACTCTCCGCTGATGTGTTCTGCCTGGATCTGTGGAGGCCAGTATTAGTGATCGCGGCATGTCAGGTTGTGTAAGGTTATGTTTGGCCATGTTACAATTTGTTAAGGGTAGCTGTGTCTTTAATACTGTAGTCAGATATTAGGTGGGATTCTGCGCCATACAGTCCTCTAATGTTTTCAGCTTGTTCCTCGGATGGCCAGCAATGGTGATCTCGGCACGTTATGCTGTACCACGTTACGTTCGGTTACGTTGGGTTATGCTTAGCTTGGTAAGGATAGCTGTTGCTTCTGAGCTATACACTGCTATTCGGACAATTTCTGCGCTCTAATGTGCTCTCGTATGCTCATATTGGGTCTGTGGTGGCCAGTAATAGTGGTCTCGGCGCGTAAGGTTTAGTTGTG
>NW_016938253.1:0-254 GCF_001483705.2 Eufriesea mexicana
CTAACGTAACCTACATAACGTAACCTAACCTAAGGTAACCTAACACAACCTAACCTAACCTAGTCTAACCAGAAGCTAACACAACCTAACCTAACCTAACCTAGCCATACTATGCCTAACCTAACCAAAGCAAACCGGACCTCGCCTAACCGGGCGTAACATGACATCAGCTAACCTCACCTAACCTAACCTAACCTAACATAACCTTACCTAACGTAACCTAACCTAACCTAAAATACCCTGACCTAACTTAA
>NW_016938253.1:346-574 GCF_001483705.2 Eufriesea mexicana
ACCTAACCTAACCTAACCTAACCTAACCTAACTTAACCTAACCTAACCTAACCTAACCAAACCTGACTTGGCCTAGCCGGGCGTAACATGAACTCGCCTAACCTAACCTAACCTAACCGAACCTAACCTAACATAACCTAAGCTAACGAAACCTAACCTCGCCTTACCTAATATAACCCTGGCAAACCTGACCTGCATAACCTGCCGTAACATGACTTCACCTGACCT
>NW_016938254.1:0-562 GCF_001483705.2 Eufriesea mexicana
AACGAAATAGCACGACAATAGAATCTTTCCTACTTATTTAAGCAAGAAAGTAACCTCACCACGGTATTAAACGAAAATATCAATCAAACTGAACCTTCCAGCCAGATTCTATAGCACTGCAACTGGTATTGCACGCAAATAGAATCTTTTCTCCTTATTTATGCCAGAAAGTTAGCTCACCACGATGTTAGTAGAAAATGTTAATAAAATTGGATTTTCCATCCAGATAATACATCATTGGAATGGCTATAGCACGCCAATAGAATCTTTACTCCTTATTTATGCAAGAAAGTTAACTCACCACGGCAATAGTCGTATATTCGAATAAAATTGTATTCCCCATGCAGATTACATAGCACTACAATGGCTATAGCACGCCAATAGAATCTTTCATCCTTATTTATGCAAGAAAGATAGCTCACCACGATATTATTTGAAAATGCCAATAAAATTGAGTTTTCCAGCCATATTCTATAGCACTGCAATGTCCATAGCACGCCAATAGAATATTTACTTCTTATTTATGCAAGGAGCTTAGCTCACCACAAAATTATCCGAAGAA
>NW_016938255.1:0-519 GCF_001483705.2 Eufriesea mexicana
TTGTGGTCGTGGCACGTTAGCTTGAGTTATATTACGTTTGGCTGTGTTATGCTACGTTGTGTTAGGTTAGTCTTGCTTTGACTTTTGTGCAGCACACTGCTATCCTATGGACTTCTGCGCACTTCTGTGCGCTGTCGCACTCTGCTTTTCAATGTAGACGCCAGGAATAGTGCCCTGGGCACGCTAGCCTGAGTTATTTTACGTTTCGCCAGGTTAGGTTTGGTTAGGTTTCGTTAGGATGGCTCTGACCTTTGTGCTAGGCACAGCTATTCTGTGGATTTCTGCGTGCTCCGCTGCTCCAGTATGCCCTGATTGGCCCTGGGGAGGACAGCAACGGTGGCTGCGTCACGTTAGGTTGGAATGCACATCGGTCAGTAATGTCATGTTTTGTTAGGATAGGATTGTGTAGCTTTGATTCTTATGCAATGCACCGCTTTCTGGTGGACTTCGACGATATACATTGATCTGATATGCCCTGCTTGTCTCTGGGGAGGCCAGTAATATTATTCTCGGCACGTT
>NW_016938256.1:0-928 GCF_001483705.2 Eufriesea mexicana
GGCCATCATAACCGAACCTAACCCAACCAAATATAAGTAGGCGTAACATAACAAAACCTATTGAGCCACAGCCATAATTTCTGACCTTCCCAGAGCAAAGCAGAGCATATTAGAGCACAGTAGGGCGCAGAAGACCTCCGAAGAGCAGACTACAGCACATAAGCCTAAGCTACCCTATCATATCGCAACAAAACGTAACATAACCAAACGCAGCCTAACTATGCCCAACGTGCAGCGGCAGCCGTTGCTGTCCCCCCAGAGGCAAGCAGACGCTTGCAGCTTAATGAAGAGCGCAGATATCGAACTAATAGCCGTGTATAGCTCAAAAGTGTAAGTTATCCCGTCCATATCTTAGCTACCCTAGCCAAGCTAAAGGTAAAATAATCCAAAGCGGAGACCTCTATTTCTGGCCACCCCAGAGCGGAACAGAATGTATGAGAGCACAGTAGAGCGCAGAAAGCGACCGTATAACATTATATATCACAAAAGTCAAAGCTGTGCTTCCAGACCTTACCAGACAACGTGAACAAGCGCAACATGAGTCATCCTGACGTGCCGAGACCACACTCACTGCCCTGCCCAGAGCCAGGCGGGAAATATTAGAGCACAGTGAAGGGCAGTAATACACCGCATAGCGGTGTATGTCACAAAAGTGGTAGATATCCGAACATAACCTGCTGTAAACTAACATAGCCGAACGTAGCGTAACTCGACAAGAGGTGCCGAGACTACTATATCTGGCCTCCACAAAGTCAAGCAGAACACATTAGAACACAGTAGATAGAAGTATTCCATCGAATAGTACTGCATAGCACAAAAGTCAAAGCTAATAAGCTACCCTCCCCTAACCTTACGAAACGTAACCTAGCAATACGTAGAATAGCTCAACCAGACGTGCCGCGAGCATTATTGCTGGCATCCCCAGAGC
>NW_016938257.1:0-910 GCF_001483705.2 Eufriesea mexicana
CATTTTCGACTAATATCTTGGTGAGATAACTTTCCTGAATAAACATGGAAGAAAGATTCTGTTGGCATGCTATAACCATTGCAATGCAATAGAATCTTGCTGGAAAATTCAATTTTATTGTCATTTTCTGCTAATATCGTGGTGAGCATACTTCCTTCCCTAAGTAAGGAGGAAAAGGGTAGATGTTATTGGCGTGCTATAGCCATTGCATTTCTGTAGTATCTCGATGGAAAATTCAATTTTATTCACATTTTCGAATAATATGGTGGTGAGCTATCTTTCTTGCATAACTAAGGAGGAAAGATTCTAATGCCGTGCTATAGCCATTGCAATCGTATAGAATCTGCCTGGAAAGTTCAATTTTATTTACAGTTTCGACTAATATCGTGGTCAGATAAGTTTCTTGCATAAATAAGGAGGACAGATACTAATGATGTGCTATAGCAATTGCAATGCTGTGGAATCTGGCAGGAAAATTCAATTTTACTGACATTTTCGACTAATATCGTGGTGAGCTAACTTTAATACTTTCCTCCATAAACAAGGAGGAAAGTTTCTATTGGCGTGCTATAAACATTGCAGTGCTATAGAATCTGGCCGGAAAATTCAATTTTATTCACATTTTCGACTAATATCGTGGTGAGCTAGCTTCCTGGTATAAGTATGGTGGAAGGATACTTTTGGCGTGCTATAGCCATTGCAGTGCTGTGGAATCTGGCAGGAAAATTCAATTTTATTGTCATTTTCTGCTAATATCGTGGTGAGCCAACTTCCTTCCCTAAGTAAGGAGGCAAGCTCCTTCTGGAGTGCTATAGCCATTGCAATGCTGGAGAATCTGGTTGGAAATATGAATTTTATTGACATCTTCAACTAATGTGGTGAGCTAACTTTCTTGCATAAACATGGAGGA
>NW_016938258.1:0-1747 GCF_001483705.2 Eufriesea mexicana
TGTCAATAAAATTGAATCTGCCAGGCACATTCTATATCATTGCAATGTCTATAGCACGCCAATGGAATCTAAACTCTTTATTTATGCAAGAAAGGAGGCCCACAACGATAATAGGCGAAACTGTCAATAAAATTGAACTTTCCAGCCAGATTCCAGTGCATAGCAATTGCTGTAACACGTCAATAGAATCTATTCTCCATGTTTACGCAAGAAAGATAGCTCTCCACGATGTTGGTCGAAAACGTCAATAAAATTGAACTTTCCAGCCAGATTCTATAGTATTGAAATGGCTACAGCACGCCAATAGATTCTGTCCTCCTTGTTTATGTAAGAAAGTTAGCCTTTCACGATATTTGTCAAAAATGTCAATAAAATTGAGCTTTCCTGCCAGATTCTACGACATTGCAATCTCAAAAGCACTCCAAAAGGATCTTTCCTCCTTACTTATGCATGGAAGACATTTCACCACGATATTAGTCGAAAATGACAATAAAATTGAAATTTCCAGGACGATTCTATAGCACTGCAATATCTATAGCACGCCAATAGAATCTCTCCTCCTTATTTATGGAAGAAAGTTAGCTCACCACGATATTTGTCAAAAATGTCAATAAAATTGAATTTTCCGGACAGATACTTCTGCATTGCGGAGGCTGCAGCACTCCAAAAGGATTTTTCCACCTTAAGTATGCAAGGAAGATATCTCACCACGGTATAGGTCGAAAATGACAATAAAATTGAATTTTAGTTGATTAGATAGCATTGCAGTGCCTATAGCACGCCAATAGAATCTTTCCTTCTTGCCTATGCAAGGAAGATTGCTCACCACGAAATTAGTCGAAAATATCTATAAAATCGAATCTGCCAGTCACATTCTATATCATTGCTATGGCTATAGCAGGCCAGTGAAATCTTTCCTCCTTATTTATGCAAGTTAGGCAGCTCACCACAATATTAGTGGAAGATGTCAATAAAATTGAATTTTCCATGTTGATTAGATAGCATTGCAGTGCCTATAGCACGCCAATAGAATCTTTCCTTCTTATTTATGCAAGAAAGTTAGCTCATCTCGAAATTAGTCGAAAATATCTATAAAATCGAATCTGCCAGTCACATTCTATATCATTGCTATGGCTATAGCAGGCCAGTGAAATCTTTCCTCCTTATTTATGCAAGTTAGGCAGCTCACCACAATATTAGTGGAAGATGTCAATAAAATTGAATTCTCCAGCCAGATACTACAGCACTTGCGCGGCTATAGCACGCAAATAGAATCTTTCCTCCATATTTATGCAAGAAATGGAGCCCACCACGATATTAGTCGAAAATGTCGGTAAAATTGAATTTTCCAACCATATTCTAAATCATTGCAACGTCTATAGCATGCCAATAGAATCTTTCGGCCTTATTTATGCAAGAAAGGCAGCTCCCCACAATATTAGTCGAAAATGTCAATAAAATTGAACTTTCCAGACATAATCCAGAGCATTGCAATGGTTATAGCATGCCAATATAATCTTTCCTCCTTGTTTATGTAAGAAAGCTAGCTCACCACGATATTAGTCGAAAATGTCAATGAAATTGAATTTTCCATCCAGATTCTATAGTATTGAAATGGCTCTAGCACGCCAATAGATTCTTTCCACCTTGTTTATGCAAGAGAGTTAGCTTTCCACGATATTAAACAAAAATGTCAATAAGATTGAATTTTCCAGCCAGATTCTACGACATTGCAATCTCAATAGCA
>NW_016938259.1:0-1727 GCF_001483705.2 Eufriesea mexicana
CGATATTACTCGGAGATTTCATTAAAATAGAGATTTTCAGACAGATTCGATTGCATTGCAATGGCTACAGCAAACTAATTGAATCTTTCCTCCGTATTCATGCAGAGAAACTTGCTCACCACGACATTAGTCGAAAAAGACAATGAAATTGAACTTTTCAGACAGACTCTATAGCACTGCAATGGCTATAACAAACCTATATATTGATACGACTTGTATATGCAGAGAACCTTGCTCACAACGATATTACTCGGAGATTTCAATAAAAGAGAGCTTTTCGGGCAGATTCGAATGCAATGCATTGGCTATACCAAACAAATAGGATCTTTCCTCTTTATTCACGCAGAGAAACTTGCTCACCACCATATTAGCCGAAAGTGTCACAGAATTGAACAGAATTGAACTTCTCAGGCAGATTCTGTGGCAACGCAGTGGCTATAGCAAACTAATAGGATATTTCATCCTTATTTATGCAGAAAAGCGTGATCACCACGATATTAATGGAAAATTTCTATAAAATTGAAGATTACTGTCAGATTATATTGCAATGCAATGCCTATGCCAAACCAATGGTATCCTTTCTCCTTATTTAAACAGAAAAGTGTGCTCACTACGATAGAGGCCGAAAATGTCAATAAAATTGAACATAACGGTCAGATACTATTGCAATTCAATGGCTATAGCAAACCGATAGTATCTTTTCTCCTTATTTATGCATTAAGATTGCTGACCACGATACTAGTATTAGTCGAAAATGTCAATAAAATTGAACTTTACAGTCAGATTCCTTTGCAATATAATGGCTGTAGCATCCGAATAGAATCTCTCCTCCTTGTTTACGCAGAAAGGTTTGCTCGCCACAATATTCCACGAAAATGTCAATAAAATTGAACTTTTCAGTCAGATTCTATTGCATTGCATTGGCTATAGGAAACCAGTAGAATCTTTCCTCCTTATTCATGCAGAGAAACTTGCTCACCACGATATTAGTCAAAAGAGACTATAAAATTGAACTTTTCAGTCAGATTTTATTGCAATGCAATGGCTGTATTAAACCTATAGAATCTTTCCTCCTTACTTACGCAGAAAGGCATGCCGACCACAATATTAGACGAAAATGTCAATAAAATTGAACTTTTCAGCCATATTCTAGAGCAATGCAATGGCTATAACAATCCAATAGTGTCTTTCCTCTAGAACATCGTTATCTACGCTGAAAAACCTGCTCCCCGTAATAATGTCGATAATGTCATTGGATTTGAACTTGTCATTCAGATTCTATTGCAATGCAGTGGCTATATCAAGCCAATTGAATCTTTCCTCCTTATTTACGCAGAAAAGCAAGCTCACCACGATAATAGTCGAAAGTGTGAATAGAATTGAACATTTCAGTCAGATTCTATTGTAATGCACTCGCTATAGCATACCAGTGAAATCATTCCTCCTTTTTGTGCAGAAAAGTTTGCTCAACAAGATGTTGGTCGAAAATGTCAATAAAATGGAACTTTTCAGTTATATTCTATTGAAAAGCAATGGCTATAGCAGACCAATAGAATCTTTCCTCCTTATTCATGCAGAGAATATCGCTCACCACGATATTATTCGAAAATGACAATAAATTTGACATTGCATTCAGATTCTGTTGCAATGCAATAGCTATAGCGAAGCAATAAAATCTTTCTTCCTTATTTTCGCAGAAAGGCTTGCTCACCACAATATAAGACGAA
>NW_016938260.1:0-1720 GCF_001483705.2 Eufriesea mexicana
TACAACAATCCACCCATCCACCCATCCATACATACATACATACGTCAATACATTTGTCCATACATACAGAAGTACATTCGTCCACACATGCATCCATACACACATCCTTCCACACATCCATGCATACATCCATACATACATCCAACCATCCATACACCCATACATCCATACATATATACATCCGTGTATCCATTCATCCGTACATACATACATTCGTAAATCCATACATACATACATCCATACACCCGTACATACATACATCCATTCATCCATACGTCCATACATCCATACTTACGTACATTCATACATCCATACATCCATACATCCTGCCATCCGTATGTCCGTCCAACCATACATACATCCACACATACATCCTTACATAGAACCACAAATACATCCAAACATAAATCCTTTCGAACATCCTTACATAGAACCACAAATACATCCAATCATAAATCCTTTCGAACATCCATACATACATACATGCATACTTCCATACAAACATCCAGACATACATCTATACATACATACATACATACATCCATGAATCCAACCATCCATTAATCCATCCATCCACCCATTCATACATCCATCCACCCACACATCCATCCATCCATAAATTCATACATCCATACATCCGTCCATCCGCACATCCATACGTCCTTCCATCCATACACCCATACACCCATACATTCATACATCCTCACATATATACATCCATAAATAGATACATCCGTACATTCAACCATACATAAATCAATCCAACCATACATCCACCCATCCATACACCCATTCGTCCATACATACATCCATTCATGAATCCATCTTTCCACACATCCAGCCATCCATTGATCCACTCACCCATACATCCATACATTCATAGATCCATACATCCACACATCCGTACATCCATACATTCGTACGTACGTAGATACATACACCCATACGTCCATACATCCTTACATCCGTACATCCATACATCCATCCATACATACATCCATCCATCTATACATCCAACCATCCATACATCCATTCATTCATACATCCATTCATCCACACATCCGTATATCCATACATTCGTACGTACGTACATACATACATCCATACATCCACACATACATACATCCACACATCCATACATCCATGCATCCATACAACCATCCATACAAACATCCATCCATCCATCCATGTATACCTTCTCCCACACATCCATCCATCCACACTTCCTTCCATCCACCCATTCTTTCATCCACCCACACAAACATACGTCCATGCATCCGTACATAGATTCATTCGTACATTCATACATCCTTACATACATACATACAAACATCCGTACCTGCATCCATTCATACATACAAACATCCATACATACATCCATCCATACATCCATCCATCCGCACATCTGCACATCATCACATGCATGCATACATAAATATTACCATCCGTTCTGCCAACCATCTTCACCTCCATCCATCCATACATCCATACACCCATACATACGTGCATCCGTCCATCCATACCTCAATCCATCCATACATCCATCCATCCATACAAACATTTATTCATACATACATCCATCCATACATGCACCTTGCCGTATACCCATCCATTCATACCAGCACCCATCCATACATGCATCGATGCATTAATCCACCCAGCCATTCATACATCCATCCGAACATACATCCTTCCTCACATCCGCCCTTCCATACATCCA
>NW_016938261.1:0-509 GCF_001483705.2 Eufriesea mexicana
AAGGTTACGTTTCGTAGGGTTATGTTAGGAAGGCTCGCTTAGGATTTCCTTGACTTTTGGGATGTGCACTCTTATTCAGTGGAGCTCTGCTGTGCGCTACTATCCTCTGCTAGGATACGGGGAGGCCAGGAGCAGTGGCCGCTGCACGTAACGTTGGGTTATGCTACGTCTCGTTTGGTTAGGTTAGGTCAGGTTATGCAATGATATCTACGGATTTGTGCTAATCACTGCAATGCGCTAGATTTCTGCGCTCTACTGTGCTCTAGCATATTCTGCTTGGCTCTAGGGAGGCCAGCAGTAGTGGTCTCGGCAAGTTAGGTTGAGTTTAGCTAAGTACATTTTGTTTGGATATGATAAACTACACCGCCTTTTGTACACACCCATTCGGTGGACTTCTGCGCTCTAATGTGCTCTAATGCGCTCTGCTTGGCGCCGGATTGGCCAGCAATATTGGTCTCTCCACGTCATGCTGGTGTACACCACGTTCGGATAGATTATGTTAGGCGAAA
>NW_016938262.1:0-328 GCF_001483705.2 Eufriesea mexicana
CTTGGTGAATACACCGCAAAACGCCTTCAATCCAAAGGCAAGTTCTGCCATCTGCTTGCCAGACAATAGGCCCTTTCAGAATCTTTAACCTGTTATAGCTTGGTGAATTGATAGCATAACGCCTTCAATCCAATGGCTAGTACAGCCATCTACGTGTCAGAGAATAGGTCTATTCAAAATCTATAATGTGCTATAGCTTGGTAAATAGATCGCCTACCGCCTTCAATCCAATGGCAAGTACAGACGTCTACTTACCAGAAAATTGGTCTATTCAAGATATATAATCTGCTATAGCTTGGTGAATACATCGCCTAACGCCTTCAATCCA
>NW_016938262.1:408-1278 GCF_001483705.2 Eufriesea mexicana
AACGCCTTCAATCCAATGGCAAGTACTGCCATCTACTTGCCAGATAATAGGTCTATTCAAAATCAATAATATGTTATACCTTGGAGAATAGGTCGCCTAACGTCTTCAACCAATGGCAAGTACAGCCATCTACTTGCCAGAGAATAGGTCAATTCAAAATCTATAACCTGTTATAGAATGGAGAATAGATCGCCCAACGCCTTCAAACCGATGGCAAGTACAGCCATCTACTTGCCAGAGAATAGGTCTATTCAAAATATATAACCTGTTATAGCTTGGTGAATAGATCGCCTAACGCCTTCTATCTAATGGCAAGTACAGCCACCTTCTTGACAGGGAATAAGTCTATTCAAAATCTATAATCTGTTGTGGCTTGGTGAATAGACCGCCAAACGCCTTCAATCCAATGGCAAGTACTGCCATCTACTTGCCAGACAATAGGTCCTTTCAAAATCTTTAACCTGTTATAGCTTGGTGAATTGATAGCCTAACGCCTTCAATCCAATGGCTAGTACAGCCATCTACATGTCGGAGAATAGGTCTATTCAAAATCTATAATCTGCTATAGCTTGGAAAATAGATCGCCTACCGCCTTCAATCCAATGGCAAGTGCAGACATCTACTTAGCAGAAAATAGGTCTATTCAAGATCTATAATCTGTTATAGCTTGGTGAATACATCGCCTAACGCCTTCAATCCAATGGCAAGCACAGCCAACAACTTGCCAGAGTATAGGTCTATTCAAAATCTATAACCCGTTATAGCTTGGTGAATAGATCGCCTAACAACTTCAACCCAATGGCAAGTACAGCCGTCCACTTGCCAGAGAATAAGTCTATTCAAAATCTATAAGATGTCATAGCTTGGTGA
>NW_016938263.1:0-285 GCF_001483705.2 Eufriesea mexicana
GATCAAAAGTCAAATGTATCCTAACGCAACCTGGCCTATTCTAACCGAACCAAACGTATACTAGCTAAATGTACCAAGCCGAGTCTATCATTCCTGGCGTCCCCGGAGTCGAGCAGAACATATTAGTGCACAATAATGCGCAGAAACCATGCGCATAGCAGCACATAGCGCAAAAGTCAATGCTATTCTGTCCTAACCTGCCCAAATGTAGCGTAACAAAGATTAACATAGCACAACCTATCGTGTCGGGACCTCTATTGCTGCCTTTCCCAGAGCCAAGCAGAT
>NW_016938264.1:0-1654 GCF_001483705.2 Eufriesea mexicana
GCTACCCTCTCCCAACATATCCAATCCTTACATACTCAAACGTAACTTAATTTGGCCTAACATACACTGACCATTATTGCCGGCCTCACCAGTGTTGGGCAGTGTGTAGTAGAGCACAATAGGTTTCAGGAATCAACCAAATAACGGTCTATGCTGAGAAAGCCAAAGCTATCCAAACCCAGCCCTAACAAGCATAACCTAACCAAACATAACGTAACTCAGCCTAACGTGCCAAGACCACAATTCCTGGCGCCTACAAAGTCAAGCAGAGCATGATAGAGCACAGTGGAGCGCAGAAGTCTACCGAATAGCTGTGTATAGCACAAAGGCCGAAGCCTCCCTAACCAAATGTAACATAACACAACATATAACACAACATACCGTTCCACGACAGCTACTGCTGTCCTCTCCAGAGTTGAGCAGGGTATAGTGGAGTAATGGAGGGAGCAGAAATCCGCGGCATTGGAGCTTAAAGCACAAGAGTCAAGAATATCCTTACATAACGTGGCCCATCCTAACATAACCGAACGTGAGATAACACAAACTAACGTGCCTAGACCACTATTCCCTGCCTCGCCATCGCCATGCAGAGCATATTGGAGGAGAGAAGATCGCAGAAACAATTAGGCTGGCAGTGTATGTCATAAAAATCAAAGATAACGTTGCCTAGCCTACCCTAAGCAAACCTAACCAAACGTAGCCTAACACAAAGTGCCGAGAATAATATTGCAAGCAGCCTCAGAGCCAAGCAGAGGATATTAGAGAAATGCAGTGCGCAGAAGTGCTCAGAGCATCAGTGTATAACATAAAAGTGTACGCTATTGTATCCTAATGTAACCAAACGTAACATAACCAAATGTAATCTATCTCAAACTAACGTGCCGAGACAACCATTGCTGGCTTCAGCAAAGCCAGGCAGTGCGAACTAGAGCACAGTGGAACGCAGGAACCTACCGATCAGCAGTGTATAGCACAAAAGCCACAGACAACCTAGCCAAACGTAAATAAGCCTATCCTACCGAAACTTAACACAAAGTATACTGCCTCGGCCGCTATTGCTGGCCTCGCCAGAGTCGAGCAGGGTATAGTAGTGCAGAGTAGGGCCCAGAAGTCCTGCGAATAACAGTCTGTGTCGAGAAAGTCGAAGCTATCCAAGCCTAACCCAAACAATCGTAACCTAGCCATATGTAACATACCTGAACATAACCTGCAAAGACCACCATTTCTTGCCTCCACAGAGACAAGCAGAACATATTAGAGCAACGTAGGCGACAGAAATCCGCCGAATAGCAGAGAATGGCACAATTGTCAATGTTATCCTATCCTAATCTAACCAAACATGACATATGCAATCGCAGCCAAATCCAACCTAACGTGCATAGATCTCTATTGCTTGCCGCACAATTGCGAAGCAGAATATATTAATGGGGACTAGAGCGCAATAGTCAAGATAATAGCAATGTATAGCAGAAGAGTGAAGGTTACCCTAACCTAATCCAGACAAACCTCACCTCTCCAAACGAAAGATAACACAACCCGTCGTGCCGCGGAAACTATTGCCGGCATCACAAATACCAAATCTTCGCACAGGATATTATGGAACAGTAGAGCACAGATGTCCACCCAGCACCAGTGTATAGCACAAAGGTCAGAT
>NW_016938265.1:0-345 GCF_001483705.2 Eufriesea mexicana
AATATTGCTGGCCACCATAGAGCCAAGCAGAACGTACTAAAGCACATGTGAGCTCAGAAGCCCGACGATTGGCGGTGTATAGCACAAAAGACTGTGTATCATATCCTAACCATGCCAAACGTAACATATCCAAACGCAACATAACTCAACCAAACATGACGAGACCAATATCGCTGGCCTCCACAGCGTCAAGCAGAATGTACCAGAGTGCAGTAGTGCGGAGAAGCCCAACGCATTGCTGTGATGATCACAAAAGTCGAATATACCCTAACACAACATGATCTAACCTAACCAAACTGAAAGTAGCGTAACACAGCAGGGCGTGCCGCGAACGCTGCTGCTGCC
>NW_016938266.1:0-929 GCF_001483705.2 Eufriesea mexicana
CCTCCTTTCTGCCTGCTGCGGGCCCGGTGCTCCGGCAGTCGGCGGGCCCTTCGTGACAGTGGTCGCGGAGACGGAATTCCCGGACGCGGCTATCGTATTGGCGCTCGAGGTCACCGAGGCGGAAGCGGCGCCTGCAGGCGCCTGGAGAGCAGCGCATTTTGCATTTGGGGGGCAGCACGCCTTGCTGCCCATCCGGTGGTTGTAGGGGCGGCCGAACTCGGCGCAAGCCGCGCATTTGGGTGCAGGCGCACTACACCCACTGGCACGGTGGGCCGCCGTGCCAAACCTGAAACAGGTGTCGCTAAGGTCCACCGCGCTAGAGCATCCGTTCCTCGCGTGACCGAACGCAAGGCGACGGAAGTACTGGAGGCTCCGTGCCTCCAAGGCTACAAAACTGGCCAAAGACCAGCCGACACGGATCCGCCCGCACGACTGCCTTTCTCGCTGCTGCGAGGAGACACACCCCATACAGGGCCCAGCCCCGAAGCGGAGACCGGACCACCCGGTTCCTATTTCATCCTCGGTGCAATAACCGACCCTGGCCAGAGCAGCGGCCACCTCGCGGATGGTGACAGAGTCGTCGACCCTTGTCACCCTCAGCTCCGCTTTTGTGATGGGAACTGTAACACGCACGCCGAATCTCACCAAGGCTTCGCTTATACGCCCGGCGAGAGCGGCGGCTCGCTGTGCATCCTCGGGTCCAGCGGTCCCCAGCAGGAGACCGCCGGAAGCGGCTCAGGTATCAATCGCTGGGCAGGCTCGCGGCTCTGTGGCGGACAATGGGCGCAGTCCCTCACCTACCAGCGCCGTAGCGGCGTCCACAGCTTCGTCGTTACCAGGAAAAAAGTGAAAATGCTTCCAAACACATTCAATCTTTAGCAGCACCACGTCACACTCTGAGTCGCGAGTCCCCGGCTACGTGCACCCAC
>NW_016938267.1:0-497 GCF_001483705.2 Eufriesea mexicana
AATCTCAAATGGTCTTCATCATGTTCCCGCGATTTATTCCGGTTTCGTATATACACCTGCGTATACGATTTTCCTACACAAAGAATGATACTTAATTTTGAATCTACCTATATCGTCATGGTTATACCTATGATCCTCCTGTTCGCTGTTTCTGCAATTCCGTTACAATCAGGTAGGATACAATTCGTGAACAATTCATTTTGCATCAAACCATAGCTTTAATCCTTTTCCTAAATATTCCCCACTTCCGTCTGACCTAATCATCCTCAATCGTAGTTACATTTGACCTTCCTTTAATTTTATTATTCATTTTAAGTCTCTAGCAGCTACACTTTTATGCCCCCGAAGTTGTATACACATCATTCTCGAATAATTATCGACGATATGTGATACGTAATCTTTCTTTCGGCGGGGCGATGATTTGGTTGGACCTTCCAAATCTGTATACCATAGTTCCAAAACACGTTTTGCCCATATAGCATTTTGTTGCGGATGCG
>NW_016938268.1:0-1086 GCF_001483705.2 Eufriesea mexicana
CGAGAGGAGTATACTAGAGCACAGTAGCAGAATGCCACCAGATAGCAATGAACTGCACAAAAGTCATAGATAGCCTAACCTAACCGTACCTAATCTAAACTTAACCGAACGCAGAACAATAGTACCGAACGAGACGAGACTTCTATTGCGAGCTTCCCCAGAGCCAAGCAGAATATGTTAGAGCACAGCAGAAAGGAGCAATTCACTTAATGTCTGTGTTTAACACAAAAGTCAATGCCACCCTAATCGAACCGAGCATAACCTAACGTGACAAGCGTTACCTATCTCAACATATCTTGCCACGACCGCTATAGATGGACTCCCCAGAGTCGAGCAGAGAGTAGTAAAGCAATGAAGAGCCCAGAAGTCCACCGAATAGCAGTCTATAGCGCAAAAGTAGCAGCTACCCTGTCCTAACATATCCAAACGTAACCCAACCGAACGCAACTTAACTCAACCTATCGTGTGGATACCACTATTGCTGGACTCCACTGCACCAAGCAGGGCATATTGGAGCAGAGTAGACCGCAGGAACTCACCGAATAGCATTGTATAGCACAAAAGTCAGAGCTATCCTATCCTAACCAAGCCGGACGTAACATAGGCAGACGTTACGTAACCGAATATGACGTGCCACGACCGCTGTTGCTGGCCTCACGGCAGCTAAGCAGATTATAGCAGAGCAATATTGGACGCTGTAATTGTCCGAATAGCAGTGTATAGCATAAAAGTAGGAGACATCCAAACAAATCGTAGCCAAACTTAACCGGACCAAACGTATCACAACTAAACCTAACGTGCCGAGAACATTATTCCTGGCGCCCGCAGAGACAGGCAGATTGGGATAGCGCACAGATTCAGAAGTCCGTAGGATGCACGTGTGTAGCACAAAAGCCGAAGTTATCTTAACCCAACTCAACGTAACCTAATCTAGCCAAAAGTAATGTAACTCGAACTAACGTGCGGCGACTACTACTGCTGGCCCACCGATAGTCGAGTAGAGTATAGTAGAGCAATGTAGAGTGCAGAAATCCACCCAATATCCGTCTATAGCTCAAATGTCAAAGCTACATTGTCCTAACTTAT
>NW_016938269.1:0-1376 GCF_001483705.2 Eufriesea mexicana
AAAGCTACCCTTTCCGAAACTAACGTAACCTAACGTACCCAAACATAACTTATGTAAACCTAAGGTGACGAGTCCACTATTGGTGGCATCCCCAGAGCCAAGCAGAACATATTAGAGTGCAGTAACAAGTAGAGATCCAACGCATTGCTGTGTATAGCACAGACGCTGAAGGTAACCTAACCTGACATCACCCAACCCAACCAAATCGAACGTAGTCTAACGCAACATAACGTGCCGCGAGCTCTAATGATGGCCTCCATGGAGCGAAGCAAAGCATATTAGAGCACACTAGGGCACAGAAATCCACCTAATAGCATTGTATAGCACAAAAGTCAAAGTGGCCTATTTAAACCCGACCTAACCTAACCTAACCAAACGTAGCATATCTCAACACATCGCGGCGCCGCCATTGCTCCTGACCACCACGTAGCCTAGCTGATAACGTATTAGAGCACAGCAGATTAAAGGAATCCACCGAATAACAGTGTATAGTACGAAAGTCGGAGCTGCCCTTACCATACTAAACCTAATCTAACCAAACCAAACGTAACCTAACTCAAATTAAAGTGCCACGACCACTATTGTCCTCATGCCCAGTGTCGAGTAGAGTACAGTAGTGCAATGTTAAGCGCAGGAATCCACCGGACAGCAGTGTATAGCGCAGAGGATAAAGAAATCCTGACAAAGCCACATTATCTGCCCTAACGGAACATGATATGAACCTACCTAACATGCCCCGAACGCTACCGGCCACCACAGAGCCGAGCAGAACGTAGTAGATCTCAGTAGATAAGAGAAATCCACGGAAAAGCAGTATACAGCACAAACGTCAAAGTAGCGTATTCTAACCTAGCCGAACGTAACGTACCCAATTGAAACCGAAAATCAACCGAACATGACGAGACAACAATTGCCGGCGTCCACAGGGACGAGCAGAATGTACTAGAGCACAGTAAAGCGCAGACACCGACCGCATTGCAGTGAACAGAACAAAGGCCGTAGATACCCCAACCTAACCTGACACAATCTAACCTAGCCGAACGTAGTGTAGCTCAACATATCGTGATGAAACCAATATCGTTGGCCAGTCCATAGCCAAGCAGAGCATATTTGAGCACATTTGGTCACAGATTTCCAACGAATAGCTGTATATGGCGCAAAAGTTGAAGCTATCCTATCCTAATATATGCACTCTTAACGTAGCCAAACGTAGCAGAACTAAACCTAGCGTACCGCAACCACTATTGCTGGCGTCCACAGAATTGTGCTAAACATATCAGAGGGCAGTAGAGCGCAGAAGTCCATAGAATCGCATGTATATCGCAAAATTCATGGCTCCCAGGCCTAACACATGTAAACGTATCCCAACGAAACGT
>NW_016938270.1:0-264 GCF_001483705.2 Eufriesea mexicana
CCAGATTCTATCGCGCTACAATGGCCATAGCACGCCAAAAGCATCTTTCCTCCGTATTTATGCGAGAAAGTTAGCACACCACGATATTAGTTGAAAATGTCAATAAAATTGAGTCTTCCAGCCAGATTCTATTGCACTGCAACTGGTATTGCACGCAAATAGAACCTTTCCTCCTTGTTTATGCAAGAAAGTTAGAACACAACGATATTAGTTGAAAATGTCAATAAAATTTATTTATCCAGCCAGATTCTATGGCATTGCAAC
>NW_016938271.1:0-1479 GCF_001483705.2 Eufriesea mexicana
GCTGCCCCCACGATAGCGAAGCAGGACATACTAGAGCACAGCGGACAGCAGAAATCCACCGAAGGACGGTGTAGGCCACAAAAGTTAAATCTATCCCAACCAAACTTGTCCTATCCCAGCATAACCGAACGTAACCTGACACAACGTAATATGCCGAGACCACTGTTGTTTGCCATACCAGAGCCAAACTGAACACATTAGAGGTGTGTCGGACGCAAATACCACCCTAATAGCAGAGTATAGCACGGAGGTCGAAGATATCCTCTCCAACCCTATCCAATCGATACATAACCGAACGTAACCTCACACAACCCAACATGCCGCGACCAATATTTCTGGCCTCCACAGATCCAAGCAGAACACATTAGTGGAGAGTAGAACGCAGCAGTCCATAGAGTCGCAGTGTATATCAGAAAAGTCAAAGCTACGTAAGCCTCGCCCAAACCAACAGAGCACATCCAAACATAGCCTAACTCAGTCTAACGTACCGAATCCGCTAATGCTGCCCTCCCGCCCAGAGCGGAGCAGGGCATGCTAGAGCACAGCTGAGCGCAGAAATCCACCGAAAGGCAGTGTACAGAGCATAAGTTGAAGCTATCCTATCCAAACATAGCATAACCCAACCTGGCCGCACGTTACCTGACTCAACGTAACGTACATAGATCACAGTTCCGGTCCTTTCCAGGGCATAGCCGAATATATTAGAGGGCTGTTGTCCCCAGAAATCCATCTATTTGTAGACTACAGCGCTGAAGTCAAAGTTATCCGCCCCTAACCTAACCAATCGCAACATAACCAAGCGAAACCTAACTCAACCTAATGTGCCGCGAGCTATATTGCTGGCGTCCGCAGAGTCGAGCAGAATATAGTAGAGGAACGTAGAGCGCAGAAGTCCACCGAATAGCAGTATACAACACAAAAGGCGAAGACACTTGTCCTAAGCAGGCCTTACGTAGCCTAGCCTAACGTAGCATATCTCAAATTAACGTGGCGCGACCACTGCTCCCTGATGAGCCAAGCAGAGTGCAGCAGCAACAAAACTTATCCTAGCATAAACTAACCAAACGGAACCTAACTCAACCTGACGTGTCAGGAACACTATTGCTGGACACCCCACAGCCAGGCAGAGCATATTATAGTACATTAGGGCGCGGAAATCCACCGTATAGCGGTGTATAGAACAAAAGGCAATGTAGCCTACCCTAACCTATCCAAACGTAGCAGAGCCGAACGTACCCTAACCCTAACTACCGTGACGAGGCCACTATTGCTGGCATCCGCAAAGACACACCGAATGTGCTAGATCTCAATAGAGCGCAGATACCGACTGCATTGCAGTGAATTGCACAAAAGTCGAGGATATCCTAGCCTAACCTGCCCCAGCCTAGCCTAACCAAACGTAACATAGCAGAGCCCATCGTGCAGAGCTCAATATTGTTGGCCACCCCAGAGGCAAGCAGAAAATATAAGAGCACATTA
>NW_016938272.1:0-543 GCF_001483705.2 Eufriesea mexicana
TGCAATTCGGTGGAATTGTGAGATCTATTGTGCTCTAGCATGTCCTGCTGTGCTCTCGGGAGGTCAGCAATAGTTGTCTCGGGACGTTACGTTAAGTGACGCAAAGTTTGTTTACGTTCTGTTTGTTTGGGTTAGGCGTGTTTATCTCCGACTTTTCTGACATACACTTCGGTTTTATGGATATCTGCGTTCTGCTGACCGCAGATGGGTTCTACTTTGCACTGGGGAGGCCAGCAATAGTGATCGCGGCGTGTTAGGTTCAGCTGTGTCACTATCGGTTGGGTTAGGAGAGGACAGCTTTGACTTTCCTGATATAGTCTGTTAGAGTAGGTGGATTTTGCGTGCTACCGTGCTCTGACATTTTTGGCTCTGCTCTGGGAAGGCCATCAATAGCGTCCTCGGCACGTTAGCTTGAGACAGGTTACGTTCGGTTAGGCAGGGTTTGGATATGTCTGGTTAGGATAGCTCTAGCTTTTGCGCTGTACTCTGTTTTTCGGCAGACCTTTTCGCTCTACTGTGCTCTAATATGTCTTGCTTGTCTCT
>NW_016938272.1:626-1659 GCF_001483705.2 Eufriesea mexicana
TTACGTAGCTTTGACTTTCCTGTTATACACTGCGGTTCTATGGATTTCCGCGATCTACTCTCCACTGACGTGTTCTCCATGGCTCTGGGGAGGCCAGCAATTGTGATCGTGACAGGTTAGAGTGAGTTAGGGTGCGTTTGGTTATGTTACGATCGGTTAGGTTAGGAGAGGATTTATTTGTCTTTAGTGCTATAGCCGGCTATTAGGCGGACTCCTGCGCCCTGCATTGCTCTAATGTTTGCAGATTTGCTCTGGGATGGCTACCAATAGCGGCCTCGGCACGTTAAGTTGAGACGGGTTATGTGCGGTTAGGCGGGGTTAGGCTAATTTTGGTCAGGACAGCTTTAACTTTTGTGCTGGGCACTGCTTTCCTATGCATTTGTGCGGTCTACTGTGCTCTAGTATGTCGTGCTTGGCTCTGGGGAGGGCAGCAGTAGCCTTCTGGGCACCTTAGGCTGAGATACGCTATGTTTGGTTATGTTCCGTTTGCTTGGGTGAGGCTTAGGTAGCTTCGGCTCTTCTGACACACGCAGCGGTTCTATGGATTTCTGCGTCCTACTCTCAACTAATTTGCTCTGCTTGGCTCTGTGGAGATCTGCAATAGTGGTCGCGGCACGTCAGGCATTGTTTTGATATATTTGGTTATGTTTATGTTGGTTAGGTAAGGAGAGGATAGCTTTGACTATAGGGCTATAGTCTGCTATTATGCGGATTTTTGCGCCCTAGGGCGCTCTATTATGTTCAGCATGGCTCTGCGATGGCGAACAGTAGTGGTCTCGGCACTTTACGTTGTGTCAGGTTACGTTCGGTTAGGTTGGATTAGGCTAAGCTTGGTTAGTGTCCTACATACTCTCGTCCTGTACGCGGCCATACGTTGGATTTCTGCGCTCTACTGGGCCCTAATATGTCCTGCTAGGCTTTGGGGAAGGCAGTAATAGCGGTTTCGGTACGTTAGGTTGAGTTTGGCTATGTTTCGTTATGTCCTGTTTGATTGGGTTAGGACTGTGTAGCTGCGTCCTTGTGATATACACTG
>NW_016938273.1:0-946 GCF_001483705.2 Eufriesea mexicana
ACTCAAACTAACTAGGCGATACCACTATTACTGGCCACCCCAGAGAGAAGCAGGACACGTTGGAGCGCAGCAGGGCGCAGAAATCCTGCGAATGGAAGTGGATGGCACGAAAGTTTAAGATATACTGCCCTAACGTAACCAAACTTGACATATGTAAACGTAGCCTAACAAAAGCTAACACCCCGAGATCACTATTGCAGGCTTCCCCAGAGCCTAGCGGAGGATATTAGAACGCAGTAGAGCGCAGATATAGGTGGACAGCAGTGTATAGCACAGGAGTCTACACTACCCCGTCCTAACCTCACCAAACGTAACGTAACCAAACGTGGCATAGCTAAACCTAACGTGCCGAGACAACAATTGCTGACTTCCGCAGAACCAAGCAGTATATACTAGTGAAAGCACATGAATCCACCGCATTGCAGTGTATAGCGCAAAAGTCAAGCATACCGGGACATCACCTGACCTTGCCTTACCTATCCAGACGTAGTGTAAGCCATCATAGCATGTGGAGACCAATATTGCTGGCCTATGCAGCGACAAGCGTATCATACCAGAGCACATTAGAGCGCAGGAGTCCACCTAATAGCGGTGTATAGCGCAAAAAAGAAAGTAGCCTATCCTAACCTAGCCAAACGAAACACATCCAAACATAGCCTGGCTAAAGCTAACATGACGATACCACCATTGCTGGCCTCCACAGATACAAGCAGAATATACTAGAGCTCAGTTCAGCGCAGAAATCCACCGTATTGCAGTGAATAGCACAAAGCCGTAGATATCCCAGCGAAACATGACCTAACATTACCTAAGCAAACGTAGCAAAACTGAATATGACATGGCGCGAACACTGCTCCTGGCCTCTCCATAGTCAAGCAGAATGTTGTAGGGCACAGCGGATCACAGGAATCCACCGAATAACAGCGTATAACACGAAAGTTTGAGC
>NW_016938274.1:0-728 GCF_001483705.2 Eufriesea mexicana
TCGCGTCAGGCTACCTTGAATTAGGTTAGGGTAGCAATGACCATTGTGCTCAACACTGCTATGTAATGGACCTCTGGACTCTACTGCGTTCGTTCATATTCTGCTAGTCTTTGGGGACGCTAGCAATAGTTGTAGCGGCATGCTCAGTTATCGTACGTTGCGTATGGTTAGTTTAGGTTAGGGTAGGTTTGATCAGGTTATCCTTCCCCTTCGTTCTGCACACTGCAGTTCGGTGGACTTCAACACTCTACATTGCTCTACCGAACTCTGCATGGCCCGGGGCGTTCTGCAATAATCGTCGCGTCTCGTTAGGTTGTGTTATGTCACGTTTGGTTAGGTCACGATCAGCTCGGTTAGGAGGAGATAGCTCTGACTTTTGAGCTACACACTGCTACTCGGTGGATATCCGAGCAGCACCATGATCTGATATGTTCAGCATGGCCCTGTGAAAGACAGCAACAGTTGTCTTGGCACATTATGCTGAGTTAGGCAAAGTTTGGTTGGGTTAGGTATGGTAGGTTAGGCTACGATATCTTTGCCTTTTCTGCTATACGCTTCATCGCCGCGGATTTCGGTGGCCTACGGAGCTGTAGTATATCCTGCTTGGCTCCGTGGACGTCAGCAATAGAGGTGTAGGTAGTTCGGTGCAGCAAGGTTATTTTGTATATCCTGCGTTGGTTATGTTGGGATTGCACAGCGTCTTCCTTTGTGTTGTACACTGCTATTCG
>NW_016938275.1:0-256 GCF_001483705.2 Eufriesea mexicana
GTACCCGGACCACAATTTCAGCCCTCCCCAGGTTCGAGCGCAGTATAGTAGACCACAGTAGGGGTCAGAATTGCACCGAATAACTCAGTGTAGCACGACAGGCGGTGCTATCCAAAACTAACCCAATCTAGCATCAACAAACCGAACGTAGCATGACACTGCCTATGGTGACGAGTCCACCATTACTGGCCTCCAGTGAGTCGAAGAGGGTATAATAGATCTATGTAGATCGTGCCAATGTACCGAATAGAAGTGT
>NW_016938276.1:0-686 GCF_001483705.2 Eufriesea mexicana
ATGGATGGATGGATTGGTGGATGGATCTATGGATGGATGGTTGTATGGATCGATGGATGAGCTTATGGATGTATATATATATGTATGTATTGATGTATGCATGGATGGATGGATGAATGGATGCATGTATGTATGGGTGCATGAATGGATGGATCGATGTATGGATGAATGGATGGATGTATGGATGGATGTATGGATGTATGGATGGATGTATTTATGGATGGGTGGATGAATGGATGGCTGGGTGTATGGATGTATGGTCGTAATTGGATGAATGGATGGGTGGATATATGGATGCATGGATGGATGAATGGGTGAATGGATGGATGGTTGTATGGGTGGATGTATGTGTGGGTGGATGGATGAAATGGATGGATGTATTGGTGTGTGTATGGGTTTACGAATGGATGTATGGATGGATGGATGGATATATGTCTGGATGTATGTATGGATGTTGTATGGATGGACGTGTGTGTTGATGGATGGATTTATGCATGTATTGATGTGTGGATGTACGGTTGTACGGATGGAAGGATGTATGGATCAATAGAATTATGAATGTACCGATGTATGTGTGTATGGATGTATGGCTGTCTGGATGTATGGCTGTATGGATGTATGGATGTGTGCATGCATGGATGTATGAATTTATGTGTGTACGAATGTATGGATGTACTGATTCATGG
>NW_016938277.1:0-271 GCF_001483705.2 Eufriesea mexicana
GACCTGATCTGAACTGTCGTGACCTGAAATGACCTGACCTGACCTGACCTGAACTGAACTGACATGACCTAACCTGACCTGACCTGACCAGACATGACATGACATGACCTGACCTGACCTGACCTGACATAACCTGACATGACCTGACATAACCTGGGCTGACCTGACCTGACATGACCTGACTTGACCTGACTTGACCAGACCTGAACTGACCTGACCAGCCCCGACATTGCCTGGCCTGACCTGACCTGATGAGACCTGACCTGACCTG
>NW_016938278.1:0-1324 GCF_001483705.2 Eufriesea mexicana
CGAAAATGTCGATAAAATTGAATTTTCCAGGAAAATTCCATAGCATTGCAATGCCTCCAGCACTCCAATAGTAGCTTTCCCCCATATTTATGCAAGAAAGTAAGCTCATCAAGATATTAGACGAAAATGTAAATAAAATTATATCTTCCAGACAGATTCTACAGCATTGCAATGGCTATAGCACGCCAAAAGTATCTTTCCTCCTTACCTATGCAAGGAAGTTAGCTCAACGCGATGTTCATCGAGAATGCCAATAAAATTGAATTTTCCAGCGAGATTCTTTAGCATTGCAATGCCAATAGCACGCCAACATAATCTTTCCTCCTTATATATGCAAGAGACCTAGCTCACCACGATATTTGGCGAAAATTTCAATAAAAGTGAACTTTCCGGCCAGATTCTATAGCATTGCGATGACTATAGCACGCCAACTGAATCTTTCCTCCATATTTATGCAAGAAAGTTAGCTCACCACGACATTAGTCTAAAATGTCGGTTAAATTGAATTTTCCAGCCAGATTACAGAGCATTGCAATGGCTATAGCACGACAATAGAGCCTTTCCTCCTTATTTATGCAAGAAAGGAAGCTCACTGAGATATTAGTCGAAGATGTCAGTAAAATTGAACTTTCCATACAGACTCCAGAGCATTTTATTGGCTATATCACGCCAACAGTGTCCTTCCTCCTTATTTAAGCAGGAAAGTTCGCTCACCACGATATTCGTCGAAAATGTCAATAAAATTGTATTTTCCTGCCAGATTCTATAGCATTGGAATGGCTGTAGCACGCCTGAAGGATCATTCCCCCTTACCTATGCAAGGAAGTTAGCTCAACGCGATATTCATCGAAAATGTCAATAAAATTGAATTTTCCAGCGAGATTCTTTAGCATTGCAATGCCTATAGCACGCCAACATAATCTTTCCTCCTTATATATGCAAGAGACCTAGCTCACCACGATATTTGGCGAAAATTTCAATAAAAGTGAACTTTCCGGCCAGATTCTATAGCTTTGCGACGACTATAGCACGCCAACTGAATCTTTCCTGCTTATTTAAGCAAGAAAGCTAGCTCACCACGATATTAGTCGAAGATGTCTATAAATTTGAATTTTCCTACCACATTCAATAGCATTGCAATAGCTATAGCACACCAAAAGTATCTTTCCTCCTTATTTATGCAAGAAAGTTAGCCCACCGCGACATTAGTCTAAAATGTCAGTTAAATTGAATTTTCCAGCCAGATTACAGAGCATTGAAATGGCTATAGCACGCCAATAGAGCCTTTCCTCCTTATTTATGCAAGAAAGGTAGCTCACTAAGA
>NW_016938278.1:8956-15991 GCF_001483705.2 Eufriesea mexicana
ATATTAGTCGAAAGTGTCAATAAAATTGTATTTTCCAGCCAGATTCTATAGCATTGCAATTGCTATAGCACTCCAAAATGATCTTTCCTCCTTACTCAAGCAAGAAAGTTAGGTACCCACGATAGTAGTCGAAAATGTCAATAAAATTTTATTTTCCTGCCAGATTCTATAGCATAGCAATGGCAATAACACGCCAAAGGGACCTTTCCTCCTTACCTATGCGAGGAAGTTAGCTCAACGCGATATTAGTCGAAAATGTCAGTAAAATTGAATTTTCCAGCAAGATACTATAGAAATGCAATGGCTATAGCACGCCAATAGAATCTACCCTCCTTATTTATGCAAAAAAGATAGCTCACCACGATATGAGTCGAAAATGTCAATAAATTTGAATTTTCCATCCAGATTCTATAGCGTTGCAATGGCAATAGCACGCCAATAGAATCTTTCCCCCTTTTTTATGCAAGAAAGTAAGCTCACCACCATATTATTCGAAAATGTGAATAAAATTGAATTTTCCATCCAGATACTGTAGAAATGCAATGGCTATAGCATGCCATTACCATCTACCCTCCTTATTTATGCAAAAAGGTGAGCTCACCACGATATTAGACGAAACTGTCAATAAAATTGAACTTTCCAGACAGATTCTTTAGCATTGCAAAGACTATAGCTCGCCAACAGAGTATTTCCTCCTTATTTGTGCAAAAAGGTAGCTTACTACGATATTAGTCAAAGATGTCAGTAAAATAGAACTTTCCATACAGACTCCAGAGCATTTTAATGGCTATAGCACGCCAATAGTGTCTTTCCTCCTTATTTATACAAGAAAGTTCGCTCACCACAGTATTAGTCGAAAATGTCAATAAAATTGAATTTTCCAGCCTGATTCCTCAGCATTGCAAAGACTATAGCACGCCAATAGAACCTTTCCTCCTTATTTATGCAAGAAAGGGAGCTCAATAAGATATGAGTCGAAGATGTCAGTAAAATTGAACTTTCCATACAGATTCCAGTGCATTTTAATGGCTATAGCACGCCAATAGTGTCTTTCCTCCTTATTTATACAAGAAAGTTCGCTCACCACGGTATTAGTCGAAAATGTCAATAAAATTGAATTTTCCAGGAAGATTCAATAGCATTGCAATGCCTCTAGCACTCCAATAGGTTCTTTCCTCCTTATCTATGCAAGAAAGTAAGCTGACCAAGATATTAGTCGAAAATGTCAGTAATATTATATTTTTCAGCCAGATTCTACAGCATTGGAATAGCTGTAGCACGCCAGGAGGATCATTCCTCCTTACTAATGCAAGGGAGATTGCTCACCACGATATTAGTCGAAGATGTCAATAAAACTGTTTCTTCCAGCCAGATTCCAGTGGATTGAAACGGTTATAGCACGCAAATAGAACCTTTCCTCCTTATTAATGCAAGAAAGATAGCTCACCACGATATTAGTCGAAAATGTCAATAAAATTGTATTTTCCAGCCAGATTCTATATCATTGCAATGGCAATAGCACGCCAACAGAATCTTTCCACCTTATTTATGCAAGAACGGTAGCTCACCACGATATTAGTCGAAAATGTCAGTAAAATTGAATTTTCCATCCAGATTCCAGAGCATTGCAATGGCTATAGCACGCCAAAAGAACCTTTCCTCCTTGTTTATGCAAGTAAGGTAGCTCAATAAGAAATTAGTTGAAGATGCCAGTAAAATTGAACTTTCCATACAGATTCCAGAGCATTTTAATGGCTATAGTACGCCAATAGTGTCTTTCCTCCTTATTTATGCAAGAAAGCTCGCTCACCACGGTATAAGTCGAAAATGTCATTAAATTAAATTTTCCAGGAACATTCAATAGCATTGCAATGCCTCTAGCACTCCAATAGGTTCCTTCCTCCTTATCTATGCAAGAAAGTAAGCTGACCAAAATATTAGTCGAAAATGTCAATAATATTATATTTTTCAGCCAGATTCTGCAGCATTGGAATGGCTGCAGCACGCCAGAAGGATCATTCCTCCTTACTTATGCAAGGGAGATTGCTCACCACGATATTAGTCGTAAATGTCCATAAAATTGTATTTTCCAGCCAGATTCTATAGCATTGCAATGCCTCCAGCACTCCAATAGTATCTTTCCCCCATATTTATGCAAGAAAGTAAGCTGACCAAAATATTAGTCGAAAATGTCCATAAAATTGTATTTTCCAGCCAGATTCTATAGCATTGCAATGCCTCCAGCACTCCAATAGTATCTTTCCCCCATATTTATGCAAGAAAGTAAGCTGACCAAAATATTAGTCGAAAATGTCCATAAAATTGTATTTTCCAGCCAGATTCTATAGCATTGCAATGCCTCCAGCACTCCAATAGTATCTTTCCCCCATATTTATGCAAGAAAGTAAGCTGACCAAAATATTAGTCGAAAATGTCCATAAAATTGTATTTTCCAGCCAGATTCTATAGCATTGCAATGCCTCCAGCACTCCAATAGTATCTTTCCCCCATATTTATGCAAGAAAGTAAGCTGACCAAAATATTAGTCGAAAATGTCCATAAAATTGTATTTTCCAGCCAGATTCTATAGCATTGCAATGCCTCCAGCACTCCAATAGTATCTTTCCCCCATATTTATGCAAGAAAGTAAGCTGACCAAAATATTAGTCGAAAATGTCCATAAAATTGTATTTTCCAGCCAGATTCTATAGCATTGCAATGCCTCCAGCACTCCAATAGTATCTTTCCCCCATATTTATGCAAGAAAGTAAGCTGACCAAAATATTAGTCGAAAATGTCCATAAAATTGTATTTTCCAGCCAGATTCTATAGCATTGCAATGCCTCCAGCACTCCAATAGTATCTTTCCCCCATATTTATGCAAGAAAGTAAGCTGACCAAAATATTAGTCGAAAATGTCCATAAAATTGTATTTTCCAGCCAGATTCTATAGCATTGCAATGCCTCCAGCACTCCAATAGTATCTTTCCCCCATATTTATGCAAGAAAGTAAGCTGACCAAAATATTAGTCGAAAATGTCCATAAAATTGTATTTTCCAGCCAGATTCTATAGCATTGCAATGCCTCCAGCACTCCAATAGTATCTTTCCCCCATATTTATGCAAGAAAGTAAGCTGACCAAAATATTAGTCGAAAATGTCCATAAAATTGTATTTTCCAGCCAGATTCTATAGCATTGCAATGCCTCCAGCACTCCAATAGTATCTTTCCCCCATATTTATGCAAGAAAGTAAGCTGACCAAAATATTAGTCGAAAATGTCCATAAAATTGTATTTTCCAGCCAGATTCTATAGCATTGCAATGCCTCCAGCACTCCAATAGTATCTTTCCCCCATATTTATGCAAGAAAGTAAGCTGACCAAAATATTAGTCGAAAATGTCCATAAAATTGTATTTTCCAGCCAGATTCTATAGCATTGCAATGCCTCCAGCACTCCAATAGTATCTTTCCCCCATATTTATGCAAGAAAGTAAGCTGACCAAAATATTAGTCGAAAATGTCCATAAAATTGTATTTTCCAGCCAGATTCTATAGCATTGCAATGCCTCCAGCACTCCAATAGTATCTTTCCCCCATATTTATGCAAGAAAGTAAGCTGACCAAAATATTAGTCGAAAATGTCCATAAAATTGTATTTTCCAGCCAGATTCTATAGCATTGCAATGCCTCCAGCACTCCAATAGTATCTTTCCCCCATATTTATGCAAGAAAGTAAGCTGACCAAAATATTAGTCGAAAATGTCCATAAAATTGTATTTTCCAGCCAGATTCTATAGCATTGCAATGCCTCCAGCACTCCAATAGTATCTTTCCCCCATATTTATGCAAGAAAGTAAGCTGACCAAAATATTAGTCGAAAATGTCCATAAAATTGTATTTTCCAGCCAGATTCTATAGCATTGCAATGCCTCCAGCACTCCAATAGTATCTTTCCCCCATATTTATGCAAGAAAGTAAGCTGACCAAAATATTAGTCGAAAATGTCCATAAAATTGTATTTTCCAGCCAGATTCTATAGCATTGCAATGCCTCCAGCACTCCAATAGTATCTTTCCCCCATATTTATGCAAGAAAGTAAGCTGACCAAAATATTAGTCGAAAATGTCCATAAAATTGTATTTTCCAGCCAGATTCTATAGCATTGCAATGCCTCCAGCACTCCAATAGTATCTTTCCCCCATATTTATGCAAGAAAGTAAGCTGACCAAAATATTAGTCGAAAATGTCCATAAAATTGTATTTTCCAGCCAGATTCTATAGCATTGCAATGCCTCCAGCACTCCAATAGTATCTTTCCCCCATATTTATGCAAGAAAGTAAGCTGACCAAAATATTAGTCGAAAATGTCCATAAAATTGTATTTTCCAGCCAGATTCTATAGCATTGCAATGCCTCCAGCACTCCAATAGTATCTTTCCCCCATATTTATGCAAGAAAGTAAGCTGACCAAAATATTAGTCGAAAATGTCCATAAAATTGTATTTTCCAGCCAGATTCTATAGCATTGCAATGCCTCCAGCACTCCAATAGTATCTTTCCCCCATATTTATGCAAGAAAGTAAGCTGACCAAAATATTAGTCGAAAATGTCCATAAAATTGTATTTTCCAGCCAGATTCTATAGCATTGCAATGCCTCCAGCACTCCAATAGTATCTTTCCCCCATATTTATGCAAGAAAGTAAGCTGACCAAAATATTAGTCGAAAATGTCCATAAAATTGTATTTTCCAGCCAGATTCTATAGCATTGCAATGCCTCCAGCACTCCAATAGTATCTTTCCCCCATATTTATGCAAGAAAGTAAGCTGACCAAAATATTAGTCGAAAATGTCCATAAAATTGTATTTTCCAGCCAGATTCTATAGCATTGCAATGCCTCCAGCACTCCAATAGTATCTTTCCCCCATATTTATGCAAGAAAGTAAGCTGACCAAAATATTAGTCGAAAATGTCCATAAAATTGTATTTTCCAGCCAGATTCTATAGCATTGCAATGCCTCCAGCACTCCAATAGTATCTTTCCCCCATATTTATGCAAGAAAGTAAGCTGACCAAAATATTAGTCGAAAATGTCCATAAAATTGTATTTTCCAGCCAGATTCTATAGCATTGCAATGCCTCCAGCACTCCAATAGTATCTTTCCCCCATATTTATGCAAGAAAGTAAGCTGACCAAAATATTAGTCGAAAATGTCCATAAAATTGTATTTTCCAGCCAGATTCTATAGCATTGCAATGCCTCCAGCACTCCAATAGTATCTTTCCCCCATATTTATGCAAGAAAGTAAGCTGACCAAAATATTAGTCGAAAATGTCCATAAAATTGTATTTTCCAGCCAGATTCTATAGCATTGCAAAGACTATAGCACGCCAATAGTATCCTTCCTCCTTATTTATGCAAGGAAGTTAGCTCACCATGGTATCAGTCGAAAATGTCGATAAAATTGAATTTTCCAGGAAAATTCTATAGCATTGCAATGCCTCCAGCACTCCAATAGTATCTTTCCCCCATATTTATGCAAGAAAGTAAGCTCATCAAGATATTAGACGAAAATGTCAATAAAATTATATCTTCCAGCCAGATTCTACAGCATTGCAATTGCTGTAGCACTCCAAAATGATCTTTCCTCCTTACTCAAGCAAGGAAGTTAAATACCCACGATATTAGTCGAAAATGTCAATAAAATTTTATTTTCCTGCCAGATTCTATAGCATTGCAATGGCAATAACACGCCAAAGGGACCTTTCCTCCTTACCTATGCGTGTAAGTTAGCTCAACGCGATATTAGCCGAAAATGTCAGTAAAATTGAATAATCCAGCAAGATACTATAGAAATGCAATGGCTATAGCACGCCAATAGAATCCACCCTCCTTATTTAAGCAAGAAATATAGCTCACCACGATATTAGTCGAAGATGTCTATAAATTTGAATTTTCCAACCACATTCAATATCATTGCAATAGCTATAGCACGCCAATAGAATCTTTCCTCCTTATTTATGCAAGAAAGTTAGCTCACCACCTTATTATTCGAAAATGTCAGTAAAATTGAATAATCCAGCAAGATACTATAGAAATGCAATGGCTATAGCAAATGCACGCCAATAACATCTACCCTCCTTGTTTATGCAAAGAGATAGCTCGCAACGGTATTAGTCGAAACTGTCAATAAAATTGAACTTTCCAGCCAGATTCTATAGCATTGCTAAGACTATAGCACGCCAACAGAATCTTTCTGCCTTATATATGTAAGAAAGTTAGCTCACCACAATATTAATCGATAATGTCAATAAAATTGTATTTTCCAGTCAGATTCTATATCATTGCAAAGGCAATAGCACGCCAACAGAATCTTTCAAGCTTATTTATGCAAGAACGGTAGCTCACCACGATATTAGTCGAAAATGTCAGTAAAATTGAACTTATTTATTTATGCAAGAACGGTAGCTCACCACGATATTAGTCGAAACTGCCAATAAAATTGAACTTTCCAGCCAGATTCTTTAGCATTGCAAGGACTATAGCACGCCAACAGAGTATTTCCTCCATATTTATGCAAAAAGGTAGCTTACTACGATATTAGTCGAAGATGTCAGTAAAATTGAACTTTCCAGGAAGATTCTACAGCTTTGCTATGCCTCTAGCACTCCAACAGAATCTTTCCTCCTTACTTGTGTAAGAAAGTTTGTTCACCGCGATATTAGTCGAAAATGTCAATAAAATAGGATTTCCCATCCAGATTCTATATCATTGCAGTGGCAATAGCACGTCAACAGAATCTTTCCTCATTATTTTTGCAAGAACGGTAGCTCACCACGATATTAGTCGAAAATGTCAGTAAAATTGAATTTTCCAGCCAGACTCCAGAGCATTGCAATGGCTATAGCACGCCAATAGAACCTTTCCTCCTTATTTATGCAAGAAAGGTAGCTCAATAAGATATTAGTCGAAGATGTCAGTAAAATTGCACTTTCCATACGGATTCCAGAGCATTGTAATGGCTATAGCAC
>NW_016938278.1:16066-21912 GCF_001483705.2 Eufriesea mexicana
AATTGAATTTTCCAGTATGATTCTATAGCATTGCAATGCCTCTAGCACTCCAATAGGTTCTTTCCTCCTTATTTATGCAAGAAAGATAGCTCACCACGATATTAGTCGAACGTGTCAATAAAATTGAATTTTCCAGCCAGATTCTACTCCATTGCAATTGTTATAGCACTCCAAAATGATCTTTCCTCCTTACTCATGCATGGAAGTTAGGTCACCACGATATTAATCGAAAATGACAATAAAATTGTATTTTCCTGCCAGATTCTACAACATTGCAATGGCAATAGCACGCCAATAGAATCTTTCCTCCTTATTTATGCAAGAAAGATAGCTCACCACGATATTAGACGAAGCAGTCAATAAAATTGTACTTTCCAGACATACTCTAAGGGATTGCAGTGTCTGTAGCACGGCAATAGAATCTTTCCCACTTATTTATGCAAGAAAGGCAGATAACTACGATATTAGTCGAAAATGTCAGTAAAATGGAATTTTCCAGCTAGATTCCAGAGCATTGCAATGGCTATAGCACGCCAATATCATCTTTCCTCTTTATTTATGCAAGAAAGTCAGCTCACAACGATATTAGTCGAAAATGTCAGTAAAATGGAATTTTCCAGCCAGATTCCAGAGCAGTGCAAAGGCTATAGCACACCACTAGTGTCTTTCCTCTCTATTTGTGCAAGAAAGTTAGCTCAGCACGATATTAGTCGATAACGTCAGGAACATTTTATTTTCCTGCCAGATTCTATAGCATTGAAGTGCCTATAGCACACCAACAGTATCTTTCCTCCTTATTTATACAAGAGACTTAGCTCACCACGATATTAGTCGAAAATGTCAATAAAACTGACCTTCCCGGCGAGATTCTATAGCATTGAGAAGACTATAGCACGACAACCGAATCTTTCCTCCTTATTTATGCAAGAGAGATAGCTCACCGCGATATTAGTCGAAACTTAAAATAAAATTGAACTTTTCAGCCAGATTCTGTAGCATTGCAAAGACTATAGCAAGCAAAACAGAATCTTTCCTCCTTATTTATGCAAAAAAGGTAGCTCACCACGATATTAGCCGAAAATGTCAGTAAAATTGACTTTTACATCCAGATTGCAGAGCATTGCAATGGCTATAGCACGCCAATAGAATTTTCCCTCCTTTCTTATGCAAGGAAGCCAGCTCACCACGATATTGGTCGAAAATGTCAACAACATTTTATTTTCCTTCCAGATTCAATAGCATTGATGTGCCTATAGCACACCAACAGAATCTTTCCTCCATATTTATGCAAGAGACTTAGCTCACCACGTTATTAGTCGAAAATGTCAATAAAACTGACCTTTCCGGCGAGATTCTGTAGAATTGCAACGATTATAGCACGCCAAATGAATCTCTGCTCCTTATATAAGCAAGAAAGATAGCCCACCACGATATTAGTCAAAAATTTGAATAAATATGAATTCTCCAACCACATTCAATATCATTGCAATAGATATAGCACGCCAATTGAATCTTTCCTCCTTATTTATGTAAGAAAGTTAGCTCACCACCATATTATTCGAAAATGTCATTAAAATTGAATTTTCCATCTTGATACTATAGGAATGCAATGGCTATAGCAGGCCAGTAACATCTACCCTCCTTGTTTATGCAAAAAAGATAGCTCCCAACGATATCAGTAGAAACTGTCAATAAAATTGAACTTTCCAGCCAGATTCAATAGCATTGCGAAGACTATAGCGCGCCAAGAGAATCTTTCCTCCTTATTTATGTAAGAAAAGCAGCTAACTTCGATATTACTCGAAAATGTCAGTAAAATTGAGTTTTCCTGACAAATTCCAGAGCACTGCAATGGCTATAGCACGCCAAAAGTATCTTTCCTCCCTACCTATGCAAGGAAGATAGCTCACCACGATATTAGTCGAATATGTCAATAAAATTGAACTTTCCAGCCAGTTTCTATAGCATTGCAAAGGATATAGCACGCCAATAGAATCTTTCCTCCTTATTTATGCAAGAAAGGCAGCTGACTACGATATTACTCGAAAGTGCCAATAAAATTGAACTTTCCAGCCAGACTCTGTAGCATTGCAAAGGATATAGCACGCCAATATAATCCTCCCTCCCTATTTATGCAAAAGAGTTAGCTCACCACGATATTAGTCGAAAATGTCAATAAAATTGAATTTTCCTGCCAGATTCTACAGCATTACAATGGCTGTAGCACGCCAATGGAATCTTTCCTTGCTATTTATGCAAGAAAGTTAGCTCACAACAATATTAGACGAAAATGTCAGTAAAATTGAATTTTCCTGCCAGATTGCAGAGCATTGCAATGGCAATAGCACGCCAAAAGGATCTTTCCTCCTTACATATGCAAGGAAGTAAGATCACCACGGTATTAGTCGAAAATGTCAATAAAATTGAACTTTCCAGCCAGATGCTGTAGGAATCCAATGGCTATAGCACGCCAATGGAACCTTTCCTCCTTATTTATGCAAGAAAGGAAGCTCACCAAGATATTGGTCGAAAAAGCCAATAACAATGTATATACCAGCCAGATTTTGTAGCATCGCAATGGCTATAGCGCGCCAATTGCATCTTTCATTCTTGTTTATTCAAGAAAGTTTGCTCACCACGATATTAGTCGAAATTGTCATTAAAATTGAATTTTCCAGCCACGTTCATTATCATTCTGATGGCTATAGCACGCCAAAATGATCATTCCTCCTTACCTATGCAAGGAAGATAGCTCACCACTATATTAGACGACAATGTCAATAAATTTGTATTTTCCACCCAGATACTATAGCGTTGCAATGGCAACAGCACGCCAACAGAATCTTTCCTGCATATTTATGCAAGAAAGCTATTTCGCCACCATATTATTCGAAAGTGTCAATAAAATTGAATTTTCCATCCACATACAATAGCATTGCAAAGACTACAGCACGCCAACCGAATCCTTCCCTCTTATTTATGCAAAAAAGGCAGCTCACAACGATATTAGTCGAAAATGTCAGTAAAATTGAATTTTCCACCCAGATTCCAGAGCATTGCAATGGCTATATCACGCCAAAGGAACCTTCCCTCCATATTTATGCAAGAAAGATAGCTCACCATGGTATTAGTCAAAAATGTCAATGAAATTGAACTTTCCAGGCAGACTCTATAGCATTGCAATGGCTATAGCGCGCCAATTGAATCCTTCTTCCTTATTTATGCAAGAAAGTTGGCTCACCACGATACTAGTGGAAAATATAAATAAAACTGTACTTTCCATCCGGATTCTATAGCATTGCGATTGCTATAGCACGCCAATATAATCTTTCCCTCTTGTTTATGCAAGAAAGGCAGCTCACCACGATATTAGTCGAAAATGTCAATAAAATAGTATTTTCCAGGCAGATTCCAGAGCATTGCAATGGCTACAGCACCCCAAAATGACCTTTCCTCCTTACATATGCAAGGAAGTTAACTCACCACGATATTTGTCGAAACTGTAAATAAAATTGAACTTTCCAGCCAGATTCTATAGCATAGCAAATGATATAGCACGCCAATAGAATCTACCCTCCTGATTTATGCAAGAGAGTTAGCTCACCACGATATTAGTCGAAACTGTAGATAAAATTGAACTTTCCAGCCAGATTCTATAGCATAGCAAATGATATAGCACGCCAATAGAATCTACCCTCCTGATTTATGCAAGAGAGTTAGCTCACCACGATATTAGTCGAAATTGTTGTTAAAATGGAATTTTCCAGCCACGTTCATTATCATGGCAATGGCTATAGCACGCCGAAATGGTCATTCCTCCTTACTTATGCAAGAAAGTTATCTCGCCAATATATTAGCCGACAATGTCAATAAATTTGTATTTTCCTCCCAGATTCTATTGCGTTGCAATGGCAACAGCACGCCAAGAGAATCTTTCCTCCATATTTATGCATGAAAGCTATCTCGCCACCATATTATTCGAAAATGTCAATAAAATTGAATTTTCCATCCAGATACAATAGCATTGCAAAGACTTCAGCACGCCAACCGAATCCTTCCCTCTTATTTATGCAAAAAAGGCAGCTCACAACGATATTAGACGAAAATGTCAATAAAATTGAGTTTTACAGCCAGATTCCGGAGCATTGCAATGGCTACAGCACGCCAATAGAATTTTCCCTCCTTACTTATGCAAGAAAGGTAGCTCACTACGATATTGGTCGAAAATGTCAGTAAAATTGAATGTTCCACCCAGATTCCAGAGCATTGCAATGGCTATAGCACGCCAAAAGAACCTTCACTCCATATTTATTCAAGAAAGATGGCTCACCATGATATTAGTCAAAAATGTCAATAAAATTGAATTTTCCAGCCAGATTCCAGAGCATTGCAATGGCTACAGCACGCCAAAATGATCTTTCCTCCTTACATATGCAAGGAAGTTAACTCACCACGTTATTAGTCGAAACTGTAAATAAAATTGAACTTTCCAGCCAGATTCTATAGCATTGCAAATGATATAGCACGCCAATAGAATCTACCCTCCTAATTTATGCAAGAGAGTTAGCTCACCACGATATTGGTCGAAAATGCAAATAACAATGGATTTACCAGCCAGATTTTGTGGAATTGCAATGGCTATAGCGCGCCAATTGGATCTTTCATCCTTATTTATTCAAGAAAGTTAGCTCACCACGATATCAGTCGAAAATGTCAATTAAATTGAATTTTCCAGGAAGTTTCTATAGAATTGCAATGCCTCTAGCACTCCAATAGCATCTTTCCCACATATTTATGCAAGAAAGTAAGCTCATCAAGATATTAGACGAAAATTTCAATGAAATTATATCTTCCAGCCAGATTCAACAGCATTGAAATGGCTATAGCACGCCAAAAGGATCTTTCCACCTTACCTATGCAAGGAAGTTAGCTCAACGCGGTATTCGTCGAAACTGTCAATAAAATTGTATTTTCCAGCGAGATTCTATGGGATTGCGATGGCTACAGCTTGCCAATAGAATCTTTTCTCCTTATTTATACAAGAAAGGTAGCTCACCATGATATTAGTCGAAAATGTCAGTAAAATTGTATTTTCCATGCAGATTCCAGATCATTGCAATGGCCATAGCGCGCCAAAAGGACCTTTCCTTCAGATTTATGCAAGACAGTTAACTCCCCACGATATTAGTCGATAATGTCAATAAAATTGAACTTTCCAGGCAGATTCTATAGCATTGCAATGGCTACTGCGCTCCAATACAACCTTTCATCCTTATTTATGCAAGAAAGTTAGCTCACCACGATATTAGTCGAAAATGTTAATAAAATTGAATTTTCCAGAATGATTCTATAGCACTGCTATGCCTCTAGCACTCCAACAGGATCTTTCCTCCTTTCTTATATAGGAAAGTTTGCTTACCGCGATATTAGTCGAAAAAGTCAATAAAATAGACTTTCCCATCCTGTTTCTGCAGCATTGCAATGGCAATAGCACGCCAATAGAATCTTTCCACCTTACTTATGCAAGAACGGTATCTCGCCACGATATTAGTCGAAAATGTCAGTAAAATTGAATATTCCAACCTGATTCCAGAGCATTGCAATGGCTATAGCACGCCAATAGAACGTTTCCTCCTTATTATTCTTCCTTATTTACGCAAGAAAGTTAGCTCATCACCATATTGTTCGAAAATGTGAATAAAATTTAATTTTCCATCCAAATACAATAGAAATGCAATGACTGTATCACGCCGATAACATCTACCCTTCCTATTTATGCAAACAAGATAGCTCACCACGATATTAGTCGAAACTGTCAATAAAATTGAACTTTCCAGACAGATTCT
>NW_016938279.1:0-663 GCF_001483705.2 Eufriesea mexicana
TTCTCCGTAAAGCAGAGTGTAACAAAAAAGTCAACGCTACCCAGTCCTAATATAACAAGTCGAAACATAGCAAGACGTGACATAACTCAGCCTAGCGTGGCGTGACCGCTATTTCTGTCCTCCACAGAGCCGAGCAAAGCATATTAGTGGAGAGTAGAGCTCAGAAATCCATAGAAACGCAGCGCATAGACGAAAATTCGGAGCTATCCAATCCTAATCCTTACTAACGTAGCATAGCCAAACGTAGCATAAGTCAACATAATGTGCAGCGACCGCTATTGCTGGCCCTGCCAGGGCCACGCAGAATATAGTACAGCAAAGAAGGGAGCAGAACTCCACCGAATAACAGTGTATAGTACGTAAGTCAAAGTTACCCCGTCCGAACCTGGCAAAACCTGACCTAACATAACGTAACATAACGGAACCTAACCCGCCGAGACCACAATTGCGGGCCTCCTTAGAGCCAAGCAGATCATACTAGCGCACAGTAGATCGCTGAAATCCACCGAATATAATAGCAGTTAATAGCAAGGAAGCCAAACTATCCTATCCTAAGCTAAGCAACCGTAACATAACCAAACGTAACCTCAGTAGATAACCGCTCAGTAGATAACTGGAATCCGCAGAATACCACTGTAAATCACGACAGTCAAAGCTATCGTT
>NW_016938280.1:0-2536 GCF_001483705.2 Eufriesea mexicana
AAAGTCAAACCTATCCGAACGTAACCCAAACTAACAAAACCTGACAAACGTGAACTAACTCAATGTAATGCGCCGCGTTCGCTGTTGCTGTCCTCCCCATGGCCAAGCTCAAAATCGTGTAGCGGATTAGGGAGTAGAAATCCAACGAATAGCAGTGCATAGCATGGAAGCCAAAGCTACCCTACCGAAACATAGCCCTACCTAACGTAACAAAACGTAACATGACTTATCCCATCCTGTCACGACAGCAATTGCCGGCCACCTGAGATTCGTGCGGAGGATAGTAGTACCACGAAGAGCGCTGAAATCCACAGAATGGCAGCGTATTTCACAGAAGTCAAAGATGTCCTACCCTAACCAAACCAAATGTAGCATAAACAAAGGTAACCGAACTCAACCAGAGGTGCCCAGACCAAAGTTGCCAGCCGCCCCCCCCCCCACCAGAGTTAAGCAGAACACACTAGAACACAATAGAGCGCGAAAACCCACGGACTAGCAATCTTTAGCACAAAAGTCAAGGCCGTCCTAACCAAACATAGCCTCACCTGATATAACCAAGCGCAGCCTATCTCAACCTGGCGTGTCGCGACCACTGGTGCTGGCCTCGGCAGAGCCAAGCAGATCGTAGTAGAACACTCTACTGCGCAGAAATGCACCGAATAGAAGTGTGTGGCACAAAAATCGAAGCTATCCTAACCAAACTTAGCCAAACCTGACGTAACCGAACGTAACCTATCTCTAGCTGATGTGACAATGCCACTATTCCTGTCTCCCTCAGAGCCAAGCAGAGGGTAGTAGAGCAATGTAGAGCGCAGAAATCCAGCGAATAGCGATGTATAGCACAATAGTCGAAGCTACTCTATCCTAACCTGACCAAACCCAACGCAGCGAAACCTAACCTGACTCTAACTTGCGTGCCGATACCACTATTGCTGGCCTCCACAGCGCCAAGCAGAATGCACGAGAGCACTGTAGAGCGCAGGTAACCACCGCAGTGCAGTATATACTATAAAGGTCAAAGATATACTAACCTAACGTGTACTATCAGAACCGAACCGTATGTAGCCCAACTCAAACAAACTTGCCACGCTGCTATTGCTTGCCTCCGCAGAGCAAAGCACGGAATATTACAGCAATGCAGACAGCAGAGATCCACGGAAAGCAGGGTGTAGCGCAAGAGTTGAACCTATCCTAACAAAGGCTAACCAATCCTAACCAAACCAAACGTAACACATATCAGCCTAACGTGCCGGAACCTCAAATACTGCCCGCCAGAGGTCGAAGCAAAATATTCAAGAGCAGAGAACACCGCAGGTGCGACCCGCATTGCAGTGCACATCTGAGAAGTCAAAGACAAACCGAACCAACCTTGCCTAGCCTAACCTGACCAAATGCAGCCTAGCTCAGCATAACTTGTCGAAACTACAATTGCTGGCCTCCACAGAGTGAAGCAGGACATATTATGGCACAGTAAAGCGTAGAAGTCCAGCGTATAGCAGTGTACGTCACAAAAGCCAGAGCCACCCTATACTAACCTAACTAAGCGTAAAGAAACCAAACGTAACCTTCCTCAACATAATTTGCCGAGACCAATATCGCTGCGGGCGCCAGAGCCAAGCAGATGATATTATAGGAGAGTGGAGCGCAGAAATCCATAGAATCGCAGAGTATAGCAAAAAAAGTAAGGGTATCCAAAGCTAACACAGGCTAACATAACTAAATGAAACGGAACCTAACTCAACCTAACGTGCCACGGAACCTCTTTCTGGCCTCCCCAGAGCAAAGCAGAGCATATCGGTGCAACGTAGGGCGCGGAAATTCACCGAGTGTAAGTTTATACGGAAAAGTGGAAGCAATCTTCTCCTAACTCAACCGAACGTAACTTAACCGTACGCAACTTAACACATCCTAAAGTGCCGGCTCAACTATTGCCGCACTCCGAAGAGCCAGCCGCAATATATTAGAGCAACGTAGAGCGCCGAAGCGAGACGCATTGCAGAGCATATCACATAAGTCACAGCTACCCTATCAAAACGATACCAATCGTAATATAAGCAAACGTAACCTAACCCAACCAATTGTGCCGTGACCACTATTGCTGGCCTCCACAGAGCCAAGGAGAACATAATAGAGGAGAGTAGAGCGCAGCAAACCGTAGAATCGCAGTGTATAGCAGAAATGTCAAAGCTCTCCAAACCTAACCCAAACCAACGTGAACCAGCCAAACGTAGACTATCTCTACCTAACATGCAGCCACCACTATTGCTGGCTTCCGCAGGGCAAATCAGAGGCTGGTAGAGCAACGCAGAGCAAAGGTTTCGCCGAATATCAGTGTATAGCACAAATGACAAATCCATCCTCTCCTAACCTAACCAAACGTAACCTAACACGAACTATCGTGCCGATACCACAGTTGCTTGCCTCCACAGTGCCGAACAGAAGAAACTGGAGCGCCGTATACCGCAGAAACCCTCCGAATAGCAGTGTTTAGCTCAAAAGTCTGGGCTGCCCTGTCCTAATCTCACCAAACGTATCG
>NW_016938281.1:0-525 GCF_001483705.2 Eufriesea mexicana
TCTGCTTGGCTCTGTGGATGGCAGCAATAGTGGTCCCGACATGTTATGTTGAGTTATGTTACGCCTGGATCTGTTATGTTTGTCTGGGTTAGGAGGGGCTACTTCCACTTTTGTGATAGACACTGCTATTCCATGTATTTCTGCTCTCTAATGTGCTCTAGCATTCTTTGCTTGGCCCCGCGGGGAGGGCCATCTACAGCAGTAGCGGCAAGTTATGTTGAGTTAGACTACGTTTGGTTAGGTTAGGTTTGGTCATGTTTGGTTAGGACATCGCTGAGCTTTGTGCTATACATCGCAATGCGGTGCATTTCTGCTACCTACTGTGCTCTAATACGTTCTGCTTGGCTCTGGGGCTCCAGCAATATTGGTATCGTCGCATTATGTTGTGTTACACTACGTCTGGATAGGTTAGGTTAGGAGAGGTTAGGTTAGGGTATCTTCCACTTTTGTGCTATGCAATGAAATGCTGTGGATTTCTGCTCTCTACTCAGATATAGAGAATTCTGCTTGGCTCTGGGAATGCCA
>NW_016938282.1:0-1204 GCF_001483705.2 Eufriesea mexicana
CGGAAAAAAGTTATAGATTCTAGTAGAGAAGGGTCTGCCCTACGAAAGTAGATAGAAAAATGCAAATCAGCTGACCCTATTTCGCGAAGATATGGGCCGACGTGAAACTGCGCAGTAACCTGTCACTCACACTTCCACCTCCGGCACTATTTCTCGAAAAAAAACGAAGAAACTCGGAAAAAAGTCATAGATTCAGGTAGAAAAGGGTCTGCCCTACAAAAGTAGATAGAAAAATTCTAATCAGCTGTCCCCATTTCGCGAAGACAAGGGCCGACGTGAAACTACGCAGTAACCTGTCACTCACACTTCCACAGTAACCTGTCACTCACACTTCCACTTCCGGCACTATTTCACGAAGAAAAATGACGAAAATCGGAAAAAAGTCATAGATTCTATTAGAGAAGGGTCTGCCCTACAAAAGTAGATAGAAAAATGCTAATCAGCTGTCCCTATGTCGTGAAGATAAGGGCCGACGGGAAATTACGCAGTAACCTGTCACTCACACTTCCACATTCGGCACTATTTCACGGAAGAAAACACAGCAACTCGGAAAAAGGACATAGATTCTAGTAGAGAGGGGTCTGCCCTACAAAAGTAGATAGAAAAATTCTTATCTGCGGTCCCTATTTCGCGAAGATAAGGGCCGACGGGAAACTGCGCAGTAACCTGTCACTCACACTTCCACATTCGGCACTATTTCTCGAACAAAAACGAAGAAATTCGGAAAAAGGTCATAGATTCTAGTAGAGAAGGGTCTGCCCTACAAAAGTAGATAGAAAAATGCTAATCAGCTGATCCTATTTCGCGACGATAACGGCCGAAGGGAAACTGCGCAGTAACCTGTCACTCACACTTCCACTTCCGGTACTATTTCTCGAACAAAAACGAAGAAACTCGGAAAAAAGTTATAGATTCAGGTAGAAAAGGGTCTGCCCTACAAAAGTAGATAGAAAAATTCTATTCAGCTGTCCCCATTTCGCGAAGACAACGGCCGACGTGAAACTGGGCAGTAACCTGTCACTCACACTTCCACATTCGGCACTATTTCACGGAAAAAAACACAGCAACTCGGAAAAAGGACATAGATTCTAGCAGAGAAGGGTCTGCACTACAAAAGTAGATAGAAAAATTCTTATCAGCGGTCCCCATTTCGCGAAGACAAGGGCCAACGTGAAACTACGCAGTAACCTGTCACTCACACTTC
>NW_016938283.1:0-557 GCF_001483705.2 Eufriesea mexicana
ATGTGTCGATGCATAGATATATAGATGGATGGATGTATTGGTGTAGAGATGTATGGATGGATGGATGTATTGATGTATGTATGCATGGATGTACGAATGTATGGATGTACGTATGCGCGGATGCATGGATGTCTGGGTGGATGAATGGATGTGTGCATGGACTGAAGTGCGGGTGGAAGGATGCGTGGATGAACGGATGCATGGATGGATGGATGAATGTATGGATGTACGAAAGTATGGATGTACGGATGTATGGATGTATGGATGTATATCTGTATGGATGTATGAATGGATGGATGTATGATTGGATGGATGTATGGATAGAAGGAAGTATGGATGTACATGTGGATGTATGTGTGGATGTACGTATGGTTGTATGGAAACTTATGGATGTGTGGATGTATGAATGTATGGATGGATGGATGTATGGATGTATGATGGATGGATGTATGGACGTATGGGTGTACGAATGTAATGATGAACGTATGTATGGCTGTATGGACGGATGGATGGATGTATTGATGTATGTATGGATGTATGTGTGGATGGATGGTTTG
>NW_016938284.1:0-921 GCF_001483705.2 Eufriesea mexicana
TATACTCTGCTTTTCACTGGGGAGGACAGCAGTAGTGGTCTAGGCGCGTTAGGTTGAGCTAGGTTACGTAAGATTGTGTTATGTTTGGTTAGGTTAGGCTAGGGCAGCTTTGACTTTTGTGCTGTACACAGCTGTTCGGTGGACTTGTGCGCTCTTCTTTGCTTTACTATTCTCTACTCGACCCTTGCGAAGCCAGCAATTGCGGTTTGGCACGATAGGGTGAGTTACGGTACGTTGGTTAATGTTACGTTTTGTTAGGCAAGGACAGGGTAGCTTTGACTTTTGCACTATACAACGCTGTTCGGTGGATTTCTACGCTCTACATTGCTCTACTATTCTCTGCTCGACTCTGGGGAGGCCAGTAATGGTGGTCTCGGCACGTTAGGTTGAGTAAGGCTACGTTCGGTTAGGTCATGTTAGTTTGGGTTTGGTTTGGGTTGCTGGGGATATGTTACGTTTGGATAGGTTAGGATAGGATAGATTTGACTTCTCCGCTCTACACCGCTATTTCGTGGATTCCTGAGCTCTATGTTGCTCCAATATTCTCCGTTTGGCTCTGGGGATGACAGCAATATTTTGTTGCGTATTCTCAGCACGTTACGTCAAGTCAGACTGCATTCGGTTAGGTTGGGTTAGGACATGTTTGGTCTGGATAGCTTTGACCTTTGAGCTTCGCACTCCAATCCGTTGGGCCACTTCGCTCTACCTTGCTCTTGTATATTCTGCTTGGCTCCAGGGAAGCGAGCAATATTGGTCTCGGCGCGTTAGATTGACTTACGCCACCTTCGATTATGTTACCCTCGGCTACGTTAAGATTTGGCAGCTTCGACTATTGAGCTCTGCGCGGCGATTATATGTACCTCTGCGCACTACTCTCCTCTAATATTATCTGCTAGACTCTGATGAGGGCAGCAATATATG
>NW_016938285.1:0-585 GCF_001483705.2 Eufriesea mexicana
TAGTCCACTGTTGCTGACTTCCGCAGCGCCAAGCGGAACATATTAGAGCACAGTATACCGCAACAATCCATTGAATAGCAGCGTATGGCACAGAAGTCAGATCCACACTGTCCTAACATAACAAAACCTCACACAACCGAATGCAACATAACCCAAACTTACGTGCCCGGACCACTAATGCTGGCCACCGCAAAGCCAAGCAGAATATACTAGAGGACACCAGAGCGTAAAAATTGACCGCTTTGCAGTGAATATCTCAAAAGACGGAGATATTCTGACAGAACCTTGCCTAACCTAACCTAACCAAACCAAACGAAGCATGACTGAAGCTTACGTGCCTCGACCATTACTGCTGGCGTCCCCAGAGACAAACGGAGCATGACAGAGCACAGTAGATCATAGGAGTCCATAGAATATCTGTGTCGAGCACAAAAGTCGAAGACACCCTAAGCTATCCCACATTAACCTAACATAACACAACGTAATATATAATATCAACCTAATATGCCGCGACCAGTATTTTTGGCCTCCACATTGTCAAGGAGAGGATATTAGCGAAGTGTGAGGCGTAGAAATCCATAGAAT
>NW_016938286.1:0-655 GCF_001483705.2 Eufriesea mexicana
ATGCGAGAAAGCTAGCTCACCGCGATATTAGTCGCAAATGTCAATGAAATTGAAAATTACAGTCAGATTCTGTTGCATTGCAGTGGCTACAGCACGCCAAATGTAACATCCTCCTTATTTACGCGAGAAAGTTTGCTCACCTGGATATTATTCGATAATGTCAAGAAAATAGAACATTCCAGTCAGATTCTACCGCATTCTACGGCTGTAGCACGCTAATAGAATCTATCCTAAATATTTATGCGGGGAAGCTTTTTCACCCGGATATTAGTAGAAAATGACAATAAAATTCAATGTGGCAGTCAGACTCTATTGCATAGCTATGCCTATAGCAAGCCAATAGGGTCATTCCTCCTTATTTATGCGATAATGTTTGCTCACCACTATATATGTGGAACATGTCAATAAATTTGAACTTTCCAGTCAGTTTCTATTGCATTGCAAGGGATATATCTCGCCAATAGAAAGTTTTCACCTTATTTATGCAAGCAAGCTTGCTCACGACGATATTAGTCTAAAATGTCAGTAAAATTGATCTTTCGAGAGAGGTTCTATTGCATTGCAATGCATATAGCACGCCGTTAGGATCTAACACCTTCATTCATGCGAGACAAGTATTGTGCGCGTTACCGGGGCCCGCCAACTGGCGACCGCG
>NW_016938287.1:0-1512 GCF_001483705.2 Eufriesea mexicana
GCCCTGTTGAGGTGAGCAACAGAGCTCGCTTCACGTTATGTTGTGCTTTGCTATGTTATGTTAGGTTATGTTAGTTTGGGTTAGGTTTGGGTGCCCTTGACTGTTCTGCCGCACACCGCGATTCTATGCGTTTCTGTGCTCTGCTCTCGTCTATTATTATCGGCTTGGCTCTGGCGAGGGCAGCCATGGTGTTTGCGGTACGCTAGGTCGTGTTCGGTTACGTTTGGTAATGTTAAGGTTGGTTAGGTTAAGATTGTGTAGCTACAGCTTTTGCGCTAAGCAATGCTATTCGGCGGATTTTTGCGCTCCACTGTGGTCTGACGTGTTCAGCCTGGCTTTGAGAAAGACAGCGATAGTGGTCTCGGCAACCTATGCTGAGTTATGCTACGTTTGTTTGGGTTAGGTTAGGTCAGGCTAGTTTACCTTATCCTTGACTTTTGTGCCCTGCCCCGTAACGCCGCTGATTTCTGTGATCTACTGAGCTCTGGTGTATTCAGCTTTGCTCTGCGGAGGTCAGCAATAGCTTTGTAGGGCGGTTAGGTGTAGTTTGGTTACGTTTGCTTATGCTATGTTTGGTTATGTTAGTCTAGGGTAGCTTCGATTTTTGTGATACACACTGCTATTCGGTGGATTTCTGCGCATAACTGTGATCAAGTGTGCTGTGCTTGCCTCTGGAGAGGCCAGCAACATTGGTCTTGGCACGCTAGGCTTATATATGTTGCGTCTGGTTATGTTACATTCGGTTAGGGTAGGAGATGGGAGCTCTGAGTTTTGTGCTGCACACTGCATTTCAGTAAATTTCTGCGCTCTACTGTGCTCTAATATGCCGTACTTAGCTCTGGGGAGGCCAGCAACATTGGACTCGGCAGGTTAGGTTCAGATATGTTACGTCTGGTTACGTTAGGCTTGGTTAGGTTAGGAAAGGGTAGCTTTGACTTTTATGCCATGGACTGCAATTCGGTGGACTGTTGCTACCTACTGTGCTCTGATATGCTCTGCTTGGCTCTGGGGAGGCAAGCAATAGTGGTCTCGGCTCTGCAGGTTAAGTCATGTTACGTTTGGTGAGGTTCGGATAGGCTTGGTTTGGTAAGGATATCTTCGACTTTTGTGCTTTTCACTGCAATGCGTTCCATTTTTACACTTTGCTGCTATCTAGTATATTCTGCTTCACCCTGAGGAGGCCCGCAATAGCATTCTCCGCACGTACGATTGAGCTATGATACGTTCGTTTGTCTGACGTTTGGTGAGGTTAGGATAGTATAGTTCAGACCTTTGTGCTATGCACTGCCATCCGCGTATTCCTGTGCTCTACTGTCTTTTAATATTTTCTTCTTGGCTCTGTGGAGGCCAGAATCAGTGTTCGCGGCCCGACATGTTGATTCATGCTTCGACAGTTTGGTTTAGGTTACGTGGGCTTAGGTTAAGGTATCTTCGACCTCTACGGTATACACTGCAGTGAGATGTATTTCTGCGCTCTACTGTGCCACAGCACATTCTGCACGTCTCAGTGGA
>NW_016938288.1:0-1882 GCF_001483705.2 Eufriesea mexicana
TGCTCTAATATGATCTTCTTCGCTCAGTGGTGGCCAGCAATGCTGGTGCCAGCTCGATAGGTAAAGTTCTACTACGTCTGGTTAGGTTAGGCTATGTTAGGCTTGGATAGGATGGCTTCGTCTTTCGCGCTCTCCACGGCTATTCGGCGGATTTCTGCGCTCTACTGTGCCCTAGTGTTCTTTGCTTGCCTCTGCGGAGGGCAGTAATAGTGGTCTCGTCGTGTCAGGATGAATTAGGTAACGTTTGGATATGTCACGTTTGGATATGTGACGTTTGGAGAGATTAGGATAGGCTACTTTGACTTTTGCGTCTTACATTGCCATTCGTTGGATATTTGCGCTCCACTCTGCTTCGGTATGTCCCGTTTGGAACCAGGATGGCCTGCGATAGTGGCCTAGGCACGATAGGCTTGATTATATTGCACTTGGTTGTACTAAGTTTGGTTACGTTAGGATAGGGTAACTTCCACTTATGCACTATACACTGCTATTCGTTGCATTTCAGCGCTGCGCTATGTTCTAGTATATTCTGTTTGGTACTGGTAATGCCAGAAATAGTAGTCTCGGCTCGCTAGGATTAATTAGTCCCCGTGCGGTTATGTTATTTTATGTTAGGTATGGTTGGGTCATGTTCGACTTTTCTGCTACACGCTACTATTTTGTGGCTCCCTGCGCTCTACTGAGCTCTAGTATATTCTGCTTCGCTCTGGCGATTCCAGCAATAGTGGTCTCGGAACGTTCGGTTTAGCTAGGGTACGTTTGACTATATTACGTTTGGATAGCTTAGGAGAGGTAAGCTTGACATTTGAGTTATAAACTTCTATTCGGCGGATTTCTGCGCTCTGCATTGCTCTACTATATTCCGCTCCTCTCTGGGGAGGCCAGCAATAGTGGTCGAGGCGAGATATTTTCGTTTATGCTACGTTTGCTTACGTTATGTTAGTCTGGGTTAGGTTTACAGAGCATTGACTTTTGCGGTATAGTCTAATATACGGTGTATTTCGGCGTTCTATTATGCTGTAACATGACCTGCTTGGCTCTGGCGAGGCCAGTAATTTTGTTCTCGGCACGTAAGTTTGTGTTAGGTTACGTTTGTCTTGCTTTGGTTTCGATAGCAATAACTTTCTTGGCATAGGCTGTAATTCGGTTGATTTCTGCGCCCTGCCGTGCTCTACTATACAGAGCTCGACTCTGGGGAAGCCAGCAATAGTGGCCGCTTCACGTCAGGTTGAGTTCGGTTACGTTTGTATATGTTACGATTGGTTGGGTTAGGATAGGATAACTCTGACTTTTGAGATTTAAACTGCTATTCGGTGGATTTCTGCGCTCTACATTGCACCTCTTCACTCTGCTCGGACCTGGGGTGGCCATCAAAGGTGGCCGTGACACGATACGTTGAGTTAGGTTACGTTTGGTTAGGCTAGGTTTGGTTCGGTTAGGTAATGGTGGATTGTCATTTGTGCTATATACTGCTATTCGTTGGATTACTGCTCTCTATTTTTCTCTAGCATGTACTACATGACACTGTGGGGGCCAGAAATGGTAGTATCGGCATGTTCGATTACGTTTGGTTACGTTTGATGATATTAAGTTTGGATACGTTAGCAGAGGATAGCTTTGACTTTTGTGCTGTACACTGCTATCCGGTGCAATTCGCGTTGACGTTTGTGCTACGCAAGGCTATTCGATGGATGTCTGCGCTCTACATTGCTCTACTGTACTCTGGTCGAATCTGGGGATGGCTGTAATAGTAGTCCCGGCACGTTAGTTTGATTTAGGCAACGTTCGGCTATGCTACGCTTGGTAAGGGTAGGAGATGATAGCATGGCCTCTGTGCTATATACTGCTGTTCGGTGTACTACTGAGATATACTGTGCTCTAA
>NW_016938289.1:0-1198 GCF_001483705.2 Eufriesea mexicana
GACATGACCTAACCGAACGTATCCTAGCACACTCTAACGTGCGGAGACGAATATTGCTGTCCTTCGCAGGGCCAAGCGGAACATATTAGAGCAGAGTGGAAACCAGCATTCCACCGAATGGCAGTGTATTGCACAATAGTCAAGAATGTCGTATCCTAACCTAAATAAACATAACATGCCCTAACGGGGAGTAACCCAACCTAACATGACGAGAAAAACTCGAAGCTATCCTCTCCTACCCTAGCAAATCGTAACACACCTAAACGTAGCGTAGCTCATCTTAACGGTCAGCGACAGTTATTTCTGGCCTCCACAGTGTAGATCTGAGTATAGTATTGCAGAGTATAGCGAACAAGTTCACCGAATAGCAGTATATAGCACAAGAGTCGTTGATATGCTCTCTTAAAGTAACCAAACGTAACATAACCTGACGCAGCACAAACCGAACGAACGTGTCAGGACCGCCATTAATGGCATCCCCAGAGTGGAGCAGAGGATAGCGCTGCAATGTAGAGACTAGTAATCCACCGAAAAGCAGTGTAACGCACAAAAGTCAAATATATCATGACCAAACCTGACCTAACATAACTTAACAGAAACGTAGCCTATCCCAACGTAAAGTGCCGTTTCCACGAATGCTGGCCCTCCGAGAGCCAAGCTGAATATACTAGGGCACGGTGGAGCGCATTAATCTGCCGCATTGCAGTGTAAAGCGCAAAAGTCAAACGTAACCCAGCCTAACCTGACCTAGCCTGGCGTAATCAAACGTAACCTAAATCAACCTACCGTGCCGAGGCCACTATTCCCGGCCTCCGCAGAGCCGAGCAGAATATGCTAGGGCACAGCAGAGAGTAGAAATTGACCGCAATGCACCACATAGCACAGAAGTCGAAGGTATCCTGACCAAACCACACCTAACCTACTCCAGCCAAACGTAACATAACTCAACCTAACGTGCTACGACCGATATTGCTGGGGTCCGCAGAGAGCACCGGACTATGATAGAGCTCAGTAGAGCACAGAAGTCCATAGAATATCAGCGCTACGCACAATGGTCATAGCTACCCTAACCTAACCCAACCTAATCTAGCCTAACTATAAGTAATCTAACTCAAGCTATCTTGTCGCGACCAGTATTGCTGCCTACAGAGCCTATCAGGACATATTAGAGAAGAGTAGAGCGCAGAAATCCATAGTG
>NW_016938290.1:0-296 GCF_001483705.2 Eufriesea mexicana
CATAGACTGGCAGTGTATGGCACATGAGTCAAAGATACCCTAACCTAGCCTGCCCAAACCTAACCTAACAAAACGTAACATAGCTAAAGCTAACGTGCCCAGGGCACTATTCCTGGCGTGCACATGGAAAAGCAGAGTGCGGTAGCGCAAAGAAGAGCGCAGAACTGCGTAGAATAGCAGTGCGTAGCAGAAAAGACACAGCTATCCTAACCTAGCGCACCGTACCCTAACCAAGCCAAACGTAATCTAACTCAACCGAACGTGCCGCGACCACTATTGCTGTCCTCCCGAGAGCA
>NW_016938291.1:0-321 GCF_001483705.2 Eufriesea mexicana
AGTTATGTTGACTTAGGCTATGTTTGAATAAGTCCTGTTGGTTTGGGTTAGGCATGGGTAGCTTAGGCTTTTCTGATACACACCGCGATTCTATGGGCTTCTGCGATCTACTATCCGCTAATATGTTCTGCTTGGCTGTGAGGATGCCAGCAATCGCGGTCGCTGCACGTTCGGCTGTGTTAACCTACGTTTGGCTATATTACGATTGGCTATGCTAGGAGGTGATAGTTCCGACTTTTGCGCTGTACACTACTGATCGGTCGTTTCTGGCGCGCTACAGTGCTCTAGTATGTTCAGCCTGTAACTGGGAAGAACAGCAAT
>NW_016938291.1:461-6605 GCF_001483705.2 Eufriesea mexicana
CGCCGCGGATGTCTGTGATCTGGTGTGCTGTAGTATAGTCAGCTTTGCTCTGGGGTGGTCAGCAGTAGCTGTGTCGGGCGGTTAGGTGGAGTATTGTTCCTTTTGTTCATGCCATGCTTGGATAGGTTAGACAAGGACAGCTTTGACTTTTGTGATAAACACTGCCGTTCGGTGAATTTCTTCCCTCCACTGTGATCTAATATGCACTGGTTTGACCTCGGGAAGCCAGATATAGCGGCCGCGGTGAGTTAGGTAGTGTTAGGTTACGTTCACTTGGGTCAGGTTTGTTTGGTTAGGTTGGGTTTGTTTGGGATATGTTAGAATGTCTTTGAACCTTGTGATGTACACTGCAATGCGGTGGGGTTTTGCGCTCTACTGGGTTCTACTGAACTCTGCTTGGCCCTGGGGAGGCCAGAAATAGTATTTGCGTGGCGTCATGTTAAGTTAAGCTTCGTCTTGTTATGTTATGCTTGTTCGTTTAGGTTTGAATAGCTTTGACTTTCGTGGTATACGATGCTGCTCGTTGCATTCTTGCGCCCTACTGTGATCCGCTATTTTCCGCTTGGCGCTGGGTTGGCCAGCAACAGTGGTCTAGGTACGTTAGGTTGTATTATGTTGCGCTTGGTTACGTTACGTTTGGACAAATTAGGATAGGATAAACTGGTCTTTTGCCATGCACACTGCTATTCGGTGGATTCCTGCGCTCTACCTCGCTCTACTATAATCCGCTCGACTCTGGGGACGCCAGCAGGAGTGGTCGCTGCACGATATGTTGAGTTAGGTTACGCTCGGTTACGTCACGATGGGTTTGGTTAGGGGACGCTGGCTATAACTTTTGTGCTATTCGCTGCTCTTCAGCGGACTTCTGCACTCTGTTTTGCTCTAAAGTATTCAGCTCGGCTCTGTGCGGGACAGCAATAATGGTATCGGCACGTTACGATGTGTTAGACTACGTTTTGCTTGGTTAGGTTTGGTCTGGTTAGGTTTGAATATCTTTGACTTTTGTCCATTACACTGCAACGCGGTGACTTCAGCGCTCTAATGTGCTCTAGTATATTCTGCTTGTCTCTGCGGATGCCAGCAGTAGAGATAGCTACACATTAGTTTGAGACAGTTTACGTATGTGTATGTTACGATTCGTCAGGTTAGGAAAGCTTAGCATAACATTTGCGCTATAAACTGCTATTCGATGGATTTCTGCGTACCATTGCTATCTAATATGCTCTGCTCTGCTCTGGGGAGGCCAGAAATGGTGGCCGCGCAGCGTTAGGTTGTGTTATGTTATGTTCGGTTGGGATAGGTTCGTTTGGGTTCGGTTAGGATACCTTTGGCTTCTGTTCTGTACACAGTAAAGCGGTGGACTTCAGCACTATACTGTGTTCTATCACACTCTGCTTGTCTCTGTGGGCGCCAGGAACCGTTGTCGCGGCATGATAGATTGGGATATGTTACGTTAGGTTAGGTTAGCTTTGGTAAGGTTTGGTTGGGATTTCATTGAATTTTGTGCTATACACTGATATGTGGACGACTTCGGCGTTCTACATTGATCTGATATGCTGTGCTTGCACCCGTGAGGACAGCAATTGTGGTCGTTGCAGGACAGGGTGGGTCAGATTACTTGCGCCTATCATAGGTTAGGTTGGGTTAGGCTTGGGTCCCTTTGACCTTTCAGCTGTTCACACGTTTCTATGGATTTCTGCGCTTTACTCTCTTCTAATATGTTCTGCTTTGACCTGTGGATGCTTGCAATAGTGCTCGCGTCGCGTTACGTTGAATTGGATTTCGTTCGTTTATGTTACTTTTGGTTATGTTAGGCCAGAACAACTTCCACCTTTGGGCTCTACACTGCTGTTCGGCGGACTTCTGCGCTCTACTGTGCTCTGATATGCTCTGCTTTGCTTTCGGCTGGCCAGAAATAGTGGTCGTGGCTCGTTAGGTTGTGTTAGATTACGTTTGGTTAGTTCAGGTTAGGTTTTGTGAGGTTAGGATATCTTTGAGTATTTGCTGTACACTGCAATGCGGTGGATTCCTGCGATCTCCTGTGCCCTAGTTCGTTCTACTTGGCCAATGGGAATCCTGCAATAGTGGTCCCGGCGCGTTTGGTTATGTTGAGTTGCGTTTAGTTATATATCGTTTGGACTGGTTAGGACGGGATGGCTTTGACTTTTGGCTGTAAACTGCTATTCGGCGTGTGTCTGCACTCCACTGCGCTTTAATATGTTCTGTTTGGCCCTGGGAGGGCTTGCAGTAGTGGTTCCGGCACGTTGCGTTGAATTAGTCTACGTTCGGCTTGGTTATGTTAGGTCAGGTTTGGCCACTGTATATTTGACCTTTGAGCTCTACAGTGCTTTTCGCGGGACTTCTACTCTATATTGTGCTCTAAAATGCCCTGCTTGGCTCTGGGGTGCCAGCAATACTGTTCGCGGCACGTTAGGCAGGGTAATGTCACGTTCGGTTAGGTTAGGTTAAGTTGGGTTAGGTATGGATCGCTTTGACTTTTGCGCACAATATAGATATTCTATTGACTTCTGCACTCTACTGTGGTCTATCATTTTCCGCTTTCCTCTGGGGGTGCCAGCAGTAGTGGCCGCGGCATGTTAGGTTCATTTATGGTACGTTCGATAAGGTGATGCTAGGTAAGGTATGATCAGGGTACCTCTGACTTTTGTTATATTCACTGCATTGCTTTCGGTTTCTGCGCTCTGCTTCCCTCTTATATATTCTGCTTAGTACTGCGGACGCCAGCAATAGTGGTCGCTGCTCGTCAGTTTGTGCTAGGTTACGTTTGCATATGTTACGGTTGGTGAGGTTATGTTTGTTCGGGTTAGAATAGGATATGTTAGACATTTCTGCCGTACGCTGAAGTACATTGTACTTCAGCGCTCTACTGCGCTCTAGTATGTCCTGCTTATCTCTGGGAACGCCAGAAATAGTGGTCTCGGCTCATTGATTTAGTTAGTGTACGTTTGTTTGTATGACGTTTGGATAGGTAAGGATAGGAGAGCTTTGGCTTATGTGCTCAACACTAATATTCTACGGACCATTGTTCTCCACTCTGCTCTATCATATAGCGTTCGTCCCTGTGGAAGCCATCAGTAGTGGTCGCTGCACGTCAAGTTTAGTTGTTGCACTTTCGGGTAAGTTAGGTTAGGTCAGTTTAGGTTAGAATATCATTGACTCTTGTGCCATACATTGCTACTTGGTTGTTTTCTGCGCTCCACTGTGGTCTTGTGTTCACTGGTCGACACTGGGGAGGCCGGAAATAGTGGTCGTGGGACGGTAGCTTGTATTAGGCTATGTTTGGCAATATTGAGATTGGTTAAGTTAAGATAGTGTAGCATTGACTTTTGTGCTATCCACCGATATTCGCAGGATTTACACGCTCTACGTTGCTCTACTGTAATCTGCTCGACTCTGGGGCGCCAGTTATAGTGGCCTCGGCACGTTAATTTGACTTATACTACGCTCGGTTTGGTCATGTTAGCTTGGGTTAAGTTAGTATTGCTTTGAGTTTCGTGGTATAGACTGTCGTTCTGTGGACTTCTGCGCTCTACTGTGCTCTATTACTTTCTGGGTTCCTCTGGGAAGTCCAACAATTGTGGTCCAGCCGCTCTAGGTTTAGTTAGGTGGCGCTTGGCATGGCAACGTTAGGACAGGTTTGGTTAGGATAGCTTCGTCATCTTTGCCATACACTGCTACTCGGTCGATGTCTGTGCCCTGCGTTGCTTTACTAGCATCTGCACGTCTCCAAGATAGCCAGCAACAGTGTTCGCGGCACGCTTGTTTTAGTCATGTTGCCTTTGGTTATATTGGGTTTGGTTAAGTATGGTCAGGATGGCTTCGACCTTTGTGCTATACACTGCTATTTGGCGGATTTCCGCGCTCCGCTGTGCTCTAGTATCTTCTGCTTGGCTATGTGGATGCAAGCAGCAACGGTCTCGGCACGTTAGTCTGAGTTAGGCTGCGCTAGGTTGAGTTACATTTGGTTATGTTAGGATATTATTTCCTAGACTTTTGTGCTATAAACTTATATTCGGAGGCCATCTGAGCTCTACATTGATCTACTACACTCTTCTCGACTCTCGGGAAGCCAGACATAGTTGTCGCGGAAGGTTAGGTAGGGCTAGATTACGTTTGGTTATGTTTGGTTACTTTGTGTTAGGTTAGGGTAGCTTCGACTTCTGTGCTGCGCACCGCTATACGAGGGAAACCTGCTCTCTACTGTGCGCTAACAAGCTCTGCTTGTGTTTGGGGACGTCCAGTGTAGCGGTCGCGGCAGGTTACGTTGAGATACGTTGCGTTTGCTTATGCTAGGTTTGGTTAGGTATGACAGGAATAGATTAGACTTTTGGGCTGTACACTGCTATTCGGTGGATCTCTGCGCTCTGCTCCGCTCTATTATGCTCTGCCTGTATCTGAGCTTGCCAGCAATAGTGGGCTCGGCATGTTAGGTTGAGTTATGCTACGTTCGGTTATGTTACGTTGGCTTTGGTTAGGTTTGGACAGCTTCGCCTTTCGTGTTATACACTGTTCTTCCGTGGATTTCCACGCTCCACTATGCTCTACTATATTCTGCTTGCCCGTGGAGAGTCCAGCAATATTGTTCGCGGCAAGTTATGTTGACTTAGGCTATGTTTGAATAAGTCCTGTTGGTTTGGGTTAGGCATGGGTAGCTGAGGCTTTTCTGATACACACCGCGATTCTATGGGCTTCTGCGATCTACTATCCACTAATATGTTCTGCTTGGCTGTGAGGATGCCAGCAATCGCGGTCGCTGCACGTTCGGCTGTGTTAACCTACGTTTGGCTATATTACGATTGGCTATGCTAGGAGGTGATAGTTCCGACTTTTGCGCTGTACACTACTGATCGGTCGTTTCTGGCGCGCTACAGTGCTCTAGTATGTTCAGCCTGTAACTGGGAAGAACAGCAATAGTGGTCTCGTAACGTTATGTTGCGTTAGGCTACGTTCGTGTAGGTTAAGTTAGGCTACGTTTGGATAGGACAGCTTTTACTTTTGTGCTATGCACAGCTGTTCGGTTGATTTCTACCCACCAATGTGCTCTTGCACATTCTGCTTCGCTAGGGGAAGGCCAAAACTATCGCTGTCGGCACGTTAGGCTGCGATATGTTGCGTTTGGTTACGTTACGTTGATTTATGTTTGGTTTGGATGAGTTAGGTTTGACTTTCGTGGTATAAACAGCTGCTCGAAGGAACACGGCGCTCCACTGTACTATAGTATATTCTGCTTTGCTCCGTGGAGGTCAGCAATTGTGGTCTGGGCACGTTCGGTTGAGTTAGGTTACGTTTGGCTTTGTAATGATTGTATAAGTTAGGCTAGGATAGTTTAGACCTTTGTGCTTTACACTGCTATTCGGTGGACTTCTGCGCTCTACTGTGATCTAATACTCCCTGCTTTTCTCTAGGAATTCCAGATGTAGCTGCCGCGGTGCGTTTTCTTCAATTACGTTACACTGCATTCTTCGCATTTGGATAGGATATCTGCGACTTCCGTGCTATACACTGTCATTCGAAGGACTTCTGCACCATACTCTCCTGTAGTATGCCCTGCCTGGCGATGGGAATGCCAGCAACAGTGGTCCCGGTACGTTAGGCAAAGTAAGGCTGCTTTTGGTTATATTACCTTTGGACGTGCTAGCTTTGGCTTTTGTGCTGTACACTGCTATTCGCTGGATTTCTACGCCCTTCGTAGCTCTACTATACTCTGCTCGACGCTCGTCAGGCCAGTAATAGTTGTCTCGGCCTGTTAGGTTGGGTTACTCCACTTTTGGCTACGTTATATCAGCTTGGGTTAGGTTTGGATAGGTATGACTTTCGTGGTATACACAGATGTTCGGTGGATTTCTACGCCTTACGCTGCTCTAATATGCTCTCTTTGTCTCTGGGGATTCCAGCAGCAGTAGTCTCGGCACATTAGGTCAAGTCAGGTTCCGTTTGGTTTTATTACGTTTTGATAGGTTAGGATATGGTTTAGGGCTTTTGTGCTGTAAACTTGTGCTCGCTGGATTTCTGCGCTGTGCATTGCTCTACTATACTCTGCTCTTCTCTGTGGTGGCCGGTAATAGCGGTCTCGAAACATCAGGTTTAGTTAGGCACAGTTTGGGTAGGCTACGTTAGTTTGGG
>NW_016938292.1:0-499 GCF_001483705.2 Eufriesea mexicana
TTCATTATCTATAACCTGTTATAGCTTGGTGAATAGATCGCCTAACGCCTTCAAACAAATTGCGAGTACAGCCATCTACTTGCCAGAGAATAGGTCTACTCAAAATCTATAAGCTGTTATAGCTTGATGAATACATCGCCTAACGACTTCAATCCAATGGCAAGTACAGCCATGAACTTGCCAGAGAATAGGTCTATTTAAAATATATAATCTGTTATATCTTGGTGAATTGAACGCCTAACGCCTTCAATCCAATGGCAAGTACAGCCATCTGCTTGCCATAAGGATGGGTCTATTCAAAATCTATAATCTGTCATAGCTTGGAGAATAGGTCGCCTAACGTCTTCAACCAATGGCAAGTACAGCCATCTACTTGCCAGAGAATTTGTCTATTCAAAATGTATAACCTGTTATCGCTTGGTGAATAGATCGCATTACGCCTTCAATGCAATGGCAAGTACAGCCATCTACTTGCCAAAGAATAGGTATATTCAAAATA
>NW_016938293.1:0-734 GCF_001483705.2 Eufriesea mexicana
TGAAATGTTTGGTTAGATTAGGATAGGGTAGCCTTGTCTTTTGTGCTATGCTCCTATAGTGGGAAGATTTTTGCGCTCTACATTGTCCTAATACGCTCTGCTTAGCTCTGGGTGTCCAGCAATAGTGGTCGCGGCACGCTAGTCTGAGTTATGTTACGTTTGGATGTATTAAGTTAGGTTAGGTTAGGATAGGATAGCTTCCACTCTTGTGCTGTACACTGCATTGCGGTGGATTAATGCGCTGTGTTGTGCTCTCGTATAATCTGCATGACTCTGGGGAGGTCAGCAACAACTTCCTCGGCACGTTAGGTTAAGCTAGGTTGCGTTTCGTTATATCACGTCTGGATAAAGGCTAGATTTGACCTTTGTGCTATACTCCGGTATTCGGTGGATTTCAACACCTTATGTCACTCTACTGTACTCTGCTCGACCCTGGGGAGGCCATTAATAGCGGTCTTGGGCGGTTATGATGAATTAGGCTACGTTTGGATACGTTACGCTAGTTTGGATTGGGCTTGGATGGATATGACTTTCGTGGTACACATTGATTTTCGGTGGATTTCTACGATCTACTGTGCTCTTCTATATTCTGCTTGCCCGTGGGGAGACCAGCAATAGTGGTCGCGGTTCGAAGTGTTGAGTTAGCGTATGTTTGATTTCGCAGAGGTCCGTAGACTAACAGCGTATAGCACAAAAGTCAAAGCTACCATATCCTAACCTAACCAAACGTAACA
>NW_016938294.1:0-238 GCF_001483705.2 Eufriesea mexicana
TCCAGATACTATAGAATTGCAACGGCCATAGCTGGCCAATAGAATCTTTCCTCCTTATTTATGTAAGAAGTTGACCACACTACGATATTAGTCGAAATTGTTAATAAAACTGAATTTTCGAGCCAGATTCTATTGCACTGCAATGGGTACAGCGTGCCAATAGATCCTTCCTCCCTATTTACGCATGGATGTCAGCTCACCACGATATTAGACGAAAATGTCAATAAAATTGAATTTT
>NW_016938295.1:0-2460 GCF_001483705.2 Eufriesea mexicana
CCATACATACATTAATAAATCCATTCAACCATCCATACATCCATACATACGTGCATCCGTAAATTCGTACATCCATAAGTCCATACATCCATATATCCATACATCCATACATGCATACATCCATACTTTCTTACAACCATACATTCATACATACATACATCAATACACGCATACTTCCATACATCCATACATCCTTACATCCATCCATCCATACATCCATCCATCCATACATCCATCCATCCATACATCCATACATCCACACATCCATACATCCACAAATCCATCCATCCATCGATCCATACATCCATCCATCCATACATCCATACATGCATCCATACAGACATCAATACATACATCCATACATACACCAATACATTCATCCATACATACATCCATACATCCACACATCCATACATCCATTAATCCACCCATCCATTCACTCATCCATCCATACGTACATCCATACATCCATGCATACCCCCATACACTCATCCATACATACATCCATAGATACACCCGTAAACGCATCCATACATATATCCGTGCATGCAGCCATTCATACATCCATCCACTCATACATCCTTCCACCCATACATCCATACAGATATACATCCATACATCCATACATCCGTACATCCATACATTCACAAATCCATAATTCGTACATCCATACATACATACATCCATACATCCATACATCCATTCATCCATCTATACATCCATACATCCATTCACACGCACATCCATACATTCGTACATCCATACGTCCATTCATCCATACATCCATACATGCATACATCCATACAGATATACATCCATACACCCATCCTTCCATACATCCACCCATCCATAAATCCATCCAACCGTAGACGCAGCAATCCATACATCCATTCATCCACACAACCATACATCCATAAAGACATACATCCGTACATATACACATCCATACATTCATACATACGTACATACGTCCATCCATACATCAATCCATCCATACATCCAACCATCAACACAACCATTCATCCATACATACATCCATCCATACATCCACCTTTCCAAACATCCATCCATCCATACATCCATCAATCCTTACATCCACCGACCAATCCATCCATCCATCTATCCTTACATCCATACATATATCAATACATACATCCTTACATACACCCATTCATTCATCCATACATACATCCATACACACATCCTTACATACAACCGTAAATGAATCCATACACACATCCATACATCCATACATACATAAATCCATACATCCATCCATCCATACATTCTTACATACATACATCCATACATGAATCCATCCATACATCCAACTTTCCACACATCTATAAATCCTCCCATCCATACATCCATTAATCCCACCATCCGTACTTCCATACATCGATACTTCCATCCTTCCAAACATACATACATATATAAATCCATATATCGGTACATACGTACATTCGTCCAACCATACCTCAAACCATTAATACACCCATCCACCCATACAGCCATCCTTCCATACATCCATCCATCCATACATCCAGCCAACAATCCGTCCATCCATCCTTACACACATAAGTACATCAATACATACAACCACCCATCCATACATCCAGCCATACATACATCCATGCCTCCGTACATCCACCCACCATTCCATCCACCCATCCATACATCCATACATACATCAATACATACATCCATACATACACCCACACATACATTCATACATACATCCATTCATACATCCTTGCATACATCCATACATACATCCATACATCCGTACATCCGTACATCCATCCAGCCCGATATGCGTCCAACCATACATCCATAGACCCATACATCCACACATCCATGAATCCATCCATCCATACATCCATCCATCCATACATCCATAAATCCACACCTCCATACGTCCATAAATTCATACATCCATGCAATCATCCATCCATAGATACATCCATACATACATCCATATACATATCTATACATCCATACATACACCCATAGGCTCATACATACACACATCCATAGATACATCCGTAAATACATCCATGCAGACATCCATGCATACATCCATACGTACATCCATACATACATCCATCCATTTATACATCCATACATACACACATACATATATCCATAAATCAATCCTTCCGTACTTCCATCCATCGATATATCCATCCATCCATACATCAAAACATATATACATTCATACATCCATACATACCTACGTCCATCCTTCCATACATCAACCCATCTGTATATCCATCCATCGATACAGCCATCCGTCCATACTGTAATTAATCAATACATCCAAAAACTGATGCGTCCATCCGTCAATACATACATACTTACATCAGTACATACATCCATATATACATCCATAGATAAATCCATACATCCATGCCACCGCACATCCATAAATTCGTATATCCATACATCCGTGCATACACA
>NW_016938296.1:0-653 GCF_001483705.2 Eufriesea mexicana
GATATTAGTCGAAAATGTCAATAAAATTGAATTTTCCCGCCGGATTCTGCAGCATTGCAATGGCTATAGCTTGTCAAAATAATCTTTCCTCCTTGTTTATGCAAGAAAGTTAGCTCTCCAGGGTATTAGTCGAAAATGTCAATAAAATTGAATTTTCCCGCCGGATTCTGCAGCATTGCAATGGCTATAGCTTGTCAAAATAATCTTTCCTCCTTGTTTATGCAAGAAAGTTAGCTCTCCAGGGTATTAGTCGAAAATGTCAATAAAATTGAATTTTCCCGCCGGATTCTGCAGCATTGCAATGGCTATAGCTTGTCAAAATAATCTTTCCTCCTTGTTTATGCAAGAAAGTTAGCTCTCCAGGGTATTAGTCGAAAATGTCAATAAAATTGAATTTTCCCGCCGGATTCTGCAGCATTGCAACGGATATAGCAGGCCAAAAGTATCTTTCCTGCTTACCTATGCAAGGAAGCTAGCTCACAACGAAACTAGTCGAAAATCTCAATAAAATTGAACTTTCCAGGCAGATCCTACTGCATTGCAATGTCCATAGCACGACAATTGAATTTACCCAGCTTATTTAGGCAAGGCAGATAGCTCACCACGATAATAGTCGAAACTGTCAATAATATTGAACTTTCCAGCCAGATTGT
>NW_016938297.1:0-290 GCF_001483705.2 Eufriesea mexicana
CCTGACATCATCTGATCTGACCTGACCTGATATGACCTGGGCTGACCTTACCTGACCTGACCTAACCAGGCCTGACGTGACCTGACTTGACCTGAACTGACATGACCTGACCTGACCTGACGTGACCTGACCTGACATCATCTGATCTGACCTGACCTGATATGACCTGTGCTGACCATACCTGACCTGACCTGACCAGGCCTGACGTGACCTGACTTGACCTGATCTGACATGACCTGACCTGACCTGACGTGACCTGACCTGACATCATCTGATCTGACCTGACCTGA
>NW_016938298.1:0-3274 GCF_001483705.2 Eufriesea mexicana
TTAGGTCGTGTTGGGTTAGGACAGGATAGTTTTGACTTCGGCGCTATACACTGCTCTTCGGCGGATTTCTGCGCTTTTCTGTGCTCTAATATGCTTTGCTTGTCTCTGAGGATACCAGCAATATTGTACTCGGCACGTTAGTATGTGTCCAGTTATTTTCGGTTGTGTTACGTTTGGTTAGCATAGTTTGGGGTAGCTACGGCTTTTGTCCTATACACTGCGATTCTATGAATTTCTGTGCCTGCGCTCCTCTAATATGTTCTGCTCGGCTCCGGGAGGGCAGCAATAGAGGTCTCCTCGCGTTAGATTTAGTTATGCTACGTTCGCTAACGTTACGTTTGCCTTTATGAGGATAGCATTTTGTGCTATATACTGCCATTCGGTGGATCTCTGCGCTCTAGTGTGCGTCAATACTTTCTGCTTGGCCCTGGGCTTGCCAGAAATTGTGGTAACGGCACGTTGTGTTGAGAAAGTCTTCGTTTTGATAGGTTAGGCTACGGCTAAGTTCTGTAAGGATAGCTATGACTTTCGTGCTATCAACTGATAGTCGGTGGATTTCTGTGCTCTACGTTGCCCTACTATATTCTGCTTGGCCCTTGGGCGGCCATCATCAGTGGCCTCCGCTCGTTGGGTTAGGATACTTTACGCTTGGCTATGTGACGGTTAGTTATGTTAGGATAGGATTAGTTCGACTCCTACGCTATACACTGCTAATCATTGGATTCCTGCGTTCCGCTGCGAACAAACATGTTCTGCTTGGGTATGTGGAGGCCAGGAATGGTCACTGCGGCACGTTAGGTAGGGTTAGTTTACGCTTGGTTACGGTACATCTGGTTATGTTAGGATATGATGGCTTTGAATTATGTGTTATACACTCGCATTAGTTGGATTCCTGCGCTCTATTACTGCGCTCTATTGTTCTCCAGTATGTTCAGCTTGGTTATGTGAAGGCCAGCAATATTGTCCTCGGCGCGTTAAGTTCAGTCCGGATACGTTCGTTTATGTCACGATTGGTTACGTTAGAATAGGGTAGCTTTGACTTTCGCGCTATACACTGCTATTCTATGGATTTCTGAGCTCTACTCTCCTGTTATATGTTCTTCATGTCTCTGTGGGGCAGCCATAGACGACTCGTCACGTTAGGTTGAGTTAGGTTACGTTTGGGCAAGTTATGTTTGATTAGGTTTGGACAAGATAGCTTTAACTTTTGTCCTATACACTGTTATTCGGTGGACTCCTGTGCTCTACTATGCTCTGATATGCTCTGCTTTGCTCTGCGGATGCCAGAAACGGTGGCCGAGGCACGTTGGTTTGAGTTTGGCTACGTTCGGTTAGGTTACGCTCGTTTGGGTTAGATTTGGATGGCTTTGACTTTTCTGCGATTCACTGAGATTTTATGGACTTCTACGCTCTACTCTCCTATAGTATGTTCTGCGTGGCTATGTTGAGGCCAGCAAAAATGTTCTCGGCGCGTTAGGTATCGTATGGTTACTTACGGTTATGTTATGTTTGGCTATGTTAAGACAGGGTGGCAATGACCTTTGCGCTATACACTGCCATTCCGTGGATTTCTGCGCTCTACCGTGCCCTAACATGTTCTGCTTGGCTCTGTGGAGGCTAGCAATGGTGGTCTCGGCACGTTACGTTGAGGCAGGCTACGTTTGGTTACGTTAAGTTTGGCAATGTTAGAAGAGGATAGCATTGACTTTCGCGATACACAATGCTATTCCGTTGATTTCTGCGTCCAGCTGTGCCCTATCATACACCGCATGGCCTTGGGGAGGCCAGAAATGGTCGTCTCGTCAAGTCAAATTGATTTATGTTACGCTTGCTTATGTTACGTTTGGTCAAATAAGGTTAGGTCAGCCATGACTTTCGTGCTATACGCTGTTATTTGGTGGACATCTGCTCCCCACTGTACTCTAATATATTCTGCTTGACCCTGTTCAGGCCAGCCGTAGTGGTCTCGGCACGTTATGTTGAGCTACGCTACGTTCTGCTATGATACGTTTGGCTACGTTACGCTTGGCTAAGTTATGACAGAATAGCTCTGACTTCTGTGCTACACAGTGGTATTCGGCGGTTATCTGCGCCCTACTGTATCCTATTATTATTATGGGGATATTCTATTATGGGGAGGACAGCAATAACTGTCTCGGCACGTTAGGTTCAGCTATGTTAGTTTTGGCTATGCTACGTGTGGCTAGATTAGGACAGAAAAGCTCTAACTTTTGTGCTATAAACTGCTTTTCGGTAGATTTCCGCGCTCCACGTTGCTCTACTAAGCACCGCTTTGTTCTTGGGCGGCTAGCAATTGTGGTCGCGGCACGCTTGGTTGTGTTATGTTACGTTCGGTTATATCTGGGTAGGCTACGCTTGGCTAGAGCAGCTTAGACTTTCGTGCTATACGCTGTTATTCGCTGAAACTTCTGCCGTCTTCATTGCTCTACTATACTCTTCTCGTCTCTGGGGAGACCAGCAATAGCGGTCGTGGCACGATAGTTTGAGATATGTTACGTTTGGCTATGTTAATATTTGTTTGGTTAGGGCAGGACAGCTTTAACTTATGTGCTATACGGTGGATTTCTGCGATCTACCCTGCTCTAGTATGTTCTGCTTTGTTCTGGGGAGGCTAGCAATGGTAGCGCAACCACGTTATGCTTAGTTATGCTACGTTTGGTTTTGTCCCGCTGGGTCAGGTTAGGTTTGGCTATATTTGCCTTTCTTGCTATACATAGCAGTGGGGCCGGTTTCTGTACCCTCCTGTGCTCTAATATATTCTCCTTGGCTTTGAGGAAGTCAGCGATAGTGGTCTCGGTAATTTGGGTTGACTAAGGTTTTGTTTGGTTTGCTTACGTTAGGATATATTTGGTCAGTGTAGCTCTGACTTTTGTGCAACACACTACTCTTCGGTGGATCTCTGCGCTGTACAATGCTCTACTAGCCTCCTCTCGGCTCTGGGAAGCCAGTAATTGTCGTTGTGACACTTTCGGTTGTGTTAGGTTACGTTTGGCTACGGTAAGTTAGTTTGGTTTATGTTTGGATATGTTTGACTTTTCTGCTATTGATTGCTTTTCTATGGATTGCTGCGCTCTTGTTTCCTCTATAATTTTCTGTTTGGCCCTTGGGAGGCATACAAGAGTGGCCGCGGCATGGTAGGTTGCGTTAAGTTAGGTACGTCAATGCTACGATTGGTTAGGTCACGGTAGGGTAGCTTTGACTTACGTGCTATTCTAGCTGCTATTCCGCGGCCTTCTGCGCTCTACATTTCTCT
>NW_016938299.1:0-332 GCF_001483705.2 Eufriesea mexicana
ATCGCAATGACTATAGCGTGCCAGGAGAATCTTTCCTCCTTATATATCCAAGAAAGATAGGTCTCCACAAGATTAGTCGAAAATGACAATAAAATTGCGTTTTCCAGCCAGGTTCTATAGGATTGCAGTGACAACAGTACGCCAGTGGAACCTTTCTTCCTTCTATATGCAAGGAATGTAGGTCACCACGATAGAAGTCGATAATGTCAATAAAATTGAATTTTCGAGGCAGATACTACAGCATTGCCATTGCTACAGCACACCAATTATATATTTCACACTTATTTATGCAAGAAAGTTAGTTCACAACGATATCAGTCGAAAATGTCCAT
>NW_016938300.1:0-298 GCF_001483705.2 Eufriesea mexicana
ACAGCCATCTACTTGCCAGAGAATAAGTCTATTCAAAATTTATAAGCTGTCATATCTTGGTGAATAGACCACCTAACGCCTTCCATCCAATGGGAAGTACAGCCATCTACTTGCCAGAGAAAAGGCCTTTTCAAAATCTATAACCTGTTATAGCTTGGAGGATAGATCGCGTAACGCCTTCAATACAATGGCAAGTGCAGCCATCTACTTGCCTGAGAATATGCCTATCCAAGATCTTTAATCTGTTATAGCTTGGAGAATAGGGCGCCTACCGCCTTCAATCCAATGGCAAGTACAG
>NW_016938301.1:0-268 GCF_001483705.2 Eufriesea mexicana
CTAAAGTGCGGAGACCGTTATTGCCACGCTCCCCAGAGCCAAGCAGGTCATACTAGAGCACTGCAGAGCCAAAAAATCCAGCAAATGGCAGCGTACAGCACAGCAGTTAATGCCACCCTGACCAACGTTAGCCTAATCCAACCTAACCAAACGTATCCCGAAACAACATTACGTGCCGAGACCGCTCTTGCTGGCCTTCCCAGAACATAGCTGAAAATATTAGAGCAGTGTAGGGCGCAAGAATCCACCTGATAGCAGACCATATCAC
>NW_016938302.1:0-667 GCF_001483705.2 Eufriesea mexicana
CAGGAACACGCCGGATAATAGTGCACAGCACGAAAGTTAAAGCCGCAACTGTCAAACATAACATGACCAAACGTAGCCTATCATACCTTAGCCGAATGTAGCATAACCCATCGTAACGTTCCACGACCACTACTGCTCGCATCCCTCGAATCGAACAGGGAATAGTAGAGCAACGTTGAGCGCAGAAACCTAACGGACAGTAGCGTATAGCACAAAAGTTGAGGACACCGTATCCAAACCTGGCAAAACCTAAACCAACCAAACGTGGCATAACACAACGTAATATGCGGCGACCGCTATTGACTGCCTACGCAGCGCCAAGCACAGCATGTTACGGCACATTAGATAGAAGAAGTCCATCGAATAGCAGTGTATAGCACAAAGGTTATAGTAGCGTATCCTAACCTAGCAAAACGTAACGCACCCAAGCGGATCCTAACCCAAACTAACGCTACGTGGCCGGTATTGCTGGCCTCCACAGAGACAAGCAGACAATACTAGATGACAGCGCTGCACAGGAATGCACCGCATTGCAGTGTATAGCACAAAAGTCAAAGATATCCTGGCAGAACATGGCATCACATAATACACCCAAACGTAGTGCAACTCAACATAAAGGCCGACAGAGCATATTAAAGCACATTGGAGCTCAGAAATCCACTGAATA
>NW_016938303.1:0-1193 GCF_001483705.2 Eufriesea mexicana
TGGTCGTCGTTACGAAATCATAGACGCCATGAAACAAAAATTAATAACTAACAATTTAGAGTTGAATTCTCTACGAACATTATTTAAGAATGTAGCCTGAAGTTCCAGCTTTGCATCAAAATTATAAAAGTTCACAAATTGTTTACGGAAATTGAGTAATTAATAATTTTTCCCTGCTGGGGCCATTCTATCCTTTTCTATCCCCTCTCTGTCCTTGTCAGTCACGTGACCAGCTCTCAGTCGACCTCCTTGCCTATTCTATATTCCTATCACTTTAGGAGCATTTGGAGCCAAATAATAGATGGCGCTGATCGAAACCGCCGAACGAAAAACCACGTGATCCGTTGGGCGGGAGAAACAAAACAATAAAAGTACATAAATAAGAATAACACATTTTTCTTCGTTTTTTTTACCCTCTTAATAACCCGTTGAACATGAAGTCATAGATGAAGATGCGTGTTTTTGTTCCTGGTAAAAAGAAAATGAAGCTGCCACGGTTATATGTTCAAGTACTTTTTATTCATTTTGAAAGTTTTACATATACATGTTAATTGTTAACGACATAATAAACAATGACATATAGACATTAGAATCTGAGTAGATGTCCGTATCACGGACCGTTGCGAGAAAAAAATGTTTCGTAATACACATCACATAATAATTATCACTATAATGACCATATATATATGTACAATATTCATAGACACATGATAAATGATTCTATTCGAATACATGAGTTATCCTAATAATTGATATCTCTTATCGTGCATCTCCTCGGCTTTCTCTCGTGCTAAACCCCATAAGTTCTTTATTCCCTATTCATTTTCCTTTATATCTTTATCATCTTCAACATCATCTATTTTATAATTTTCTACTTTCTTCGGTTCCTTTTTTGTATCTCTCAATGTATTTTTTTATCCTTTTCTTTATTGCTCTGAAAATATAAATATAAGAGACAGTCAATAAAAATTCCTACTTTCTATAACATAGTTATAATGCAAATAATAAACTAACTCTTTCTCTTTCTTTACAACTTCTAATTCTTCTTGAGTTTTTACTTCGTCGTCATTTTCCCAATCGCTACTACTGCGGCCTTCCTTACTTTTTTTATTTGCAAGTCCAGGTGATTTAACAGCTGGTTGTGAGCTTAATTTTGGATCAGTTAAATGATCATGAGTTGATATGCCCTTACC
>NW_016938304.1:0-315 GCF_001483705.2 Eufriesea mexicana
TACGTTGCGTTACGTTGGAATGCCTCTTACCCTTGTGCTGCTCACTGCTATCATACGGACTTATGCGATCTTCTGTGCGCTATCACACAGTGTTTGTCTCGGTGGACGACAAGCATAGTGCTCTGGGCACGTTAGTTTGAGTTACGTTACTGTAGGTTATGTTAGACTTGGTTAGGCTTGGTTAGGATACATTTGACTCTTGAGCTGTGGCCTGCCATTCGGACTCCTTCTGCGTTCCACATTGCCCTGTTATACTCTGCTTAACTCTCGTGCGGCCAGCAATAGCTGTAGTAGCACGTCAGTTTGGGTTGCGTT
>NW_016938305.1:0-775 GCF_001483705.2 Eufriesea mexicana
AATGTTATAGAATCTGGCTGGAAAGTTCAATTCCATTGACATTTTCGACTAACATAATGGTGAGCAACTTATCTTGCATAAACAAGGAGGAAAGATCCTCTTGGCGTGCTATAACCATTGCAATGATATAGAATGTGCCTGGCAGATACAATTTAATGACATTTTCGACTTACATCTTGGTGTGCTAACTTTCTTGCATAAATAAGGAGGAAAGATTCCATCGGCGTGCTACGGCCGTCGCAATGCTGTAGAATCTGGCTGGTAAGTTCAATTTTATTGAAAGTTTCGACTAATATCGTGGTGAGCTATCTTTCTTGCATAAACATGGAGGAAGAGTTCTATTGGCGAGCTATAGCCACTGCAATGCTGTAGAATCTGAATGGAAAATTCAATTCTATTGACATTTTCGACTAATATGGTGGTGAGCAAACTTTCTTGCATTAACATGGAGGAAAAGTTCTATTGGCGAGATATAGCCACTGCAATGCTATAGAATCTGAATGGAAAATCCAATTTTATTGACATTTTCGACTAATATCGTGGTGAGCCAACATCCGTGCAGAAGTAAGGAGGAAAGATACCTTTCAGCGTGCTATAGGCATTGCAATGCTATAGAATGTGGTTGAGAAATTCAATTTTATTGACATTTTCGACTAATATCGTGGTGAGCCAACATCCGTGCAGAAGTAAGGAGGAAAGATACCTTTCAGCGTGCTATAGGCATTGCAATGCTATAGAATGTGGTTGAGAAATTCAATTTTATTGACATTACCTA
>NW_016938306.1:0-1211 GCF_001483705.2 Eufriesea mexicana
CTAACGAGCCGAAACTACTATCGCTGGCCTCCCCAGAGCCAAGCGCAAAACATTAGAACAATCTTGATAGCAGAAATCCGTGGATGGCAGTGTTTGGCAGAAATATCTGAACTAACATATGCTAACCTCACCAAACGTAGCATTCCCGAACGTAGCATATCTCAACGTAACATGCCAAGAACAATATTGACGGCCACCGCAGAGCCAAGCAAAGAACAGTACAGCACACTAGAGCGCAGAAATCCACCGAATGGCATTATATAGCACAAACGTGAATGCTGTCCTATCCTGATACATCCAAATATAGCATAAGCAAACGTGACATGACTCAACCTAACGTACACCGACCACAATTGCTGGCATCCCCAGGCTAGAGCAGAGCATACTAGAGGACAGCAGAGCGCAGAAATCCTGGGAATCGCAGTGTATAGATCATAAGTCATAAAAATCCAACCTAACACAAGCTAACATAACGTAACAAAACGTAGCCTACCTCAATATAACGTGCCGCGGCAGCTGTTGTTGGCTTTCCTTGGGCTAAGCATGATATAGTAGAGCACAGTTCATCGCAGAAATGCTTCGAAAAGCGGTGTACAGCACGAAAGTCAATGATAACAAGACCAAGCTTCACACAACCTAAACGAACCAAACGTAGCATAGCTCAACCTATGGTGCCGAGATCACTATCGCTGGAGTCCCCAGAGACAAGCAGGAAATATTAGAACACAGTAGAGCGTACAAATCCGCGCATAGCAGTGCATATCACAAACGTATGAACTATCATACCCCAACCTCACAAAACGCAACATACCCGGACGTAGCATAGCTGAATCTAATGTGCCGCGACCACTATTGTTGGCCACCGCAGAGCCAAGCAGGACATGCTAGAACACACTGGAGCGCAGAAGGCCATCGGACAGCAGCGTATAGCACAAAAGACAAAGCTATCCTATCCTAATGTATCAAACCTTGACATAGCAAAGCGTGACATAGCTGAACGTAGCGTAACCCGACCATTAATGCTGGACCCAACACGGTCGAGGAGAACACACTAGGAGACGGCAGGGCACAGAAGTCCATACAAACGCAGTGTACAGCACCGAAGTCATACCCATCAAGACCAAAAAAGTTATCGTAACCTAACCAAGCGTAGCCTTCCACAACGCAACGTGCCGCGGCAAGTATTGCTGACCTCGCCAGCACCGAGCAGA
>NW_016938307.1:0-922 GCF_001483705.2 Eufriesea mexicana
TCTAATATGCTCTGCTTGGCTGCGGGCAGCCTGGCAATAGTGAGCTCGGTACGTTTGGTTGAGCCTTGATGCGTTTGGTAGTGCTATGATTGGTTGGGTTAGGATACGGTACCTTTGACTTTTGTGCTGCATACTGCTTTTCGGTGCATTTCCCAGCTCTACTGTGCTCCAATATGCCCTGCTTGGCTCTGGGAAGGACAGAAATATTAGCCGTGGCTGTTAAGTTTAGCTGCTCTTCGTTTTGTTAGGCTAGTTTCGGTACGGTTAGGTTAGGATATCATTGACACATGTGCTATACGCAGTTATTCAGTGTACTCCTGCCCTCCACTTCGCTCTACTCTAAACTGATAGAACCTGGGAAGCCGGAAATTGTGGCCGCGGCACGTTACGTAGCGTTCGGCTACGTTGGGTTACGCTATGTGAGTTTGGGTTAGGTTTGGATATTTCTTACTTTTCTTCGTACGTTGCGATTCTGTGGATTCCTTCGCCCTACGCTTCTCTGATATACTCTGCTTGGCTCCAACGCGGCCAGCAATAGTGGTGGTGGCACGTTAGTTTGTGTTCTGTACGTCTGGTTCTGTAACGATTGGTTAGGTCAGGATATGTTGTCTTTCACTTTTCTGCTACATACTGCTTTTCGGTGGGATTCTCCACTCCACCGTGCTCTAATATGCTCTGCTTTGCTGTGTGGTGGACGGAAATTGTGTACGCGGCAGGTTAGGCTGAGTTAAGTTACGTTTGGCTAGTTTATGTTTGCATGGGTAAGGTTCCAATAGCTATGACTCTTCTGCTATACAAATTCCGTCCATTTCAGCGTCCTACGTTTTTCTGCTGTACTCTGCTTGTCTCTCGTGAGGCCAGCAATAGTGGTCCCGGAATGTTAGGTTGAGTTGTGGTACGATTGATTAGGTTAAGTTTGCTT
>NW_016938308.1:0-244 GCF_001483705.2 Eufriesea mexicana
ACGCAACTACGGCCATACATTCATACATCCATACATACAAACGTCCATACTTTAGTACATCCAACCATCCTTGCATCCATACGTCCACACATCCATACATCCATATATCCATCCATCCATGCAATCATCCATCCATACGTACATCCATACATACGTCCATACATACATGCATACATCCATGCATACACCCATACACTCAACCATACATACATCCATAGATACATCCGTAAATGCATCAATACAT
>NW_016938308.1:260-578 GCF_001483705.2 Eufriesea mexicana
ACATCAATACATCCATAAATGCATCCATTCGTACGTCCATCATTCGATACATCCATCCATCCATACATCCATACATACATATATCCATACGTACCTACATCCATACAACCATACATTCATGCATCCATACACCTGTGCATCAATACATCCATCCATTCATACGTCCACCCTTCGATACATTCATCCATTCATACATCCACGCATCCATACATCCATCGATCCATACATCTATCCATCCATACAACCATCCACCATTCCATTCATACATACATACATACATACGTACATCAATACATCCATACATCTATCCATACATCC